>NW_021166868.1:139834-157334 GCF_900634415.1 Cottoperca gobio | reverse complement strand
GAAACTAGTTTTACAGTTCAGGCGTCTGACGCTGAACTCTGACCCACGACCTGAACAGGACCCCTGTCGTGAGAAAAAACCACAAAGCATGCTGGGAAAACAGGTCTTTATGAGCATCTAATAACGACTTCAGGAGGTGGAAAAAAAGTGAAGAAATTCCAATTTACGCAGCGCCAGCGTTATTCTGTCCCTCATAGGAAACAGACATTTTAAAGGGAGTGTTTAAAAGTGTTTTTCAAGAATAAAATCGACAAGAAACGAGCTGCAGGTGGTTTTAATAAAACCTCCAGTGAGCGTTAATGAACTCTTTAATCCTGCTGCTGCAAAAATATGACAAAGTCCGTCACAGCCCCGGAGGGACGGTGCACCTCCACGTTCATCATCTTCAGTTAACGTGATCTGCAACTCAGAGGACGAGAAGAACATCCAGAAGAACCAAAAGTGAAAAAAGGTTTTGAACACTTCAACATGTTTGTCCTGAGTGTTTTGTAAATCCATAAATAAATAAAAGTAAGAATTAAAGTATCTGAAGTACGAGGACATGAAGTGAAGTTTGCAGCTGCAGGACAAAAGAATTGTTAAAAATCACTTGAGTTTTGCTAAACGCTCTTTAGAGTCTGCGTTTACTCAGATCTTTACTTCACTTACACTCGTATATAAAGAGTATAAACTAACAATAACGAGTCCAACGTGAGAAGAGGCTCAAACTGAAGCAGGGTTTAGACGTTCCTGAACGCTGCTGAACGTTCCTGAACGCTGCTGAACGTTCCTGAACGCTCCTGAACGCTGCTGAACGTTCCTGAACGTTCCTGAACGCTGCTGAACGTTCCTGAACGCTGCTGAACGTTCCTGAACGTTGCTGAACGTTCCTGAACGCTGCTGAACGTTCCTGAACGCTGCTGAACGCTCCTGAACGTTCCTGAACGCTGCTGAACTAGTGAAGACAGCAGAGAAAATCTAAAACCTCTCAGCTGTGACGAGTCAAACAGAACTTTGTATTTAGGAGTTTTAGTTATTTTTGGAAGTTCAGTGAATATTCTCTTTGCATAGGACAGAAACCTCTTTCACCAAATATCAGATTTACGTACTGGACTTGAACCTGGTTCGTCTTTGGCTGTTTACCTTGTTGAACTGGAAGGTTTCAAACACTTAACGTGACCGCTTCTTCAGAGCAAAGAAAAAGAAAACTGCTGACACTTTAATATTTTCAGAGAACTCACATCTTCGTGCATCTTTCTCGTACTTTCCACCGGCCAACTTTAACACGTAAGAAGAAAGTAGAAAACAAAATGAAATAACTTTTTTTTCTTGACTAAAGAAACTCTTAGCATTTTGATATTTGGGAATTTAGAAAGCCAAGAGTGTCGTGACTCATTAATGTGAAGCACCTCGTGGATCGGCGTCCAACTCACTCACAATTTAGTTTTCTCCACAAGGGGGCGCCGCACAACACACCTGCAGCCACTTCTGGACCTTCAGCTGCTTTCTTCCAGTTTCATCGAGAACGTTTCCCCCAAAAGAACTGAGACGATCCTGAAGGTTTCTCTCCACATTACAAAACAAATGTAACCAAGACAAAACAGATTATTTAGTTGGTGTTCCAAACAAACGCAGCTCCGTCGCAGCTTCAAAAGTCCACGGCCGAGATTATCGTCCTTTAATTTGGTTAAAACGACGAGCTGCTGGAGCTCTACTGTTTCAGAGCAGACTTCTTTTTATCTTAAAGTGTTTCAGAAAGACTTGGAAGGCAGGACGTCGCTGGAGAACGATTTCTAAATTGTGCCACCTGCAGGAAACGAGTGTTTATTAAATGTGTTGTAGTTCTTTATGTGTTTGGTTTTTATACAAACAACAACATCACTGATATTAAACACTGAAACATAAGCTCATGGCTGCTTGGTATAAATTAACATTTATTTACGTGTGTGTGAGCGACTCGTTCTGTGAACCTGTCAGAGCCCAATTCATTATTTATAAGGACATTTGGTGATAAAGGAGTTGTGTGTTTGTGCTCCACACAACATTTTACAGTGTAAAAAATAAACTGTCTCTAAATTAACTCAAATATATCTTTGACATTTCCAACGTATTGGCACAAACGTATCCATCAGTCTGTGCGCGGTGGACACACGAGGCTCCCGCAGCATTAAGCAGTCAATAAAACATTTTGGAGGTTTAAAATGTAAAGAAATAAAACTGATAAACACTTTTTACCTGCAGGTGGCACAGGTAGAAGTGAAGCTGCATTCAGGTGCTTCACATCAAACAAAGAAACGTTGAATATGTGGAGACAGTCGGGGAGGGACAAATTCAAAAAGTCAGGTCAGGCAGTCAAGCAAACACAGATCCAGAGTTCTCCCCGCGGTCCGCAGACAGACGGACGGTGAAAAAGCAGATTTGGACGATGAAGGCGTTGATGCGTACAGAGGCTGGTGCACTTCTTTCAGAGCGTGCACTTTGACGGAAGCATGTCTGCAGGACATTACGCTGCCGGCGGCCAGCAGCTCTCCTCTCGGTGGCAGATTAAGACTCTTCTTCTTCTTCTTCTATCTACAGGAATGCGTCTCACACGTGAATCAGAGTTTTTAGCCCTCGGATCTCGGTGTTTGTAGCGAGGGGATAAGGCGCCATATATTGCGAGACGGTCGTTCACGATACATCATCAACTGAGAGAAACGTTCAAAAGTATTTCTCTCAAAAGCAGGAACCGAATCACTCGTTTATAATTGACTGCGCTGGGCAGCGGAGGGCGTGTCACGAAGAGCATCGAGTTTAAACACGCACAGCGTCGCAACAGAAGTGCGATGTCGATGATGTATCGCAGAGCGTGCGTCACAATATATCGCTTATCGGATTATTGTCCCACCGCGAGTCTGCAGAGAGGTGCGGACGGTCGGCTCGCTCTTTAGTCATGCAAAGACAACGAAACACGATGAAGACCAAAGCTTTAGGATCCGACCTGAGGCGTGATGACCTAAAGATGCCGGCGAGGCGGGGGCGGGCGGTGCTGGGGCGGGCGGTGCTGGGGGTCAGGAGTGATCAGGAGTGATCCATGGGTTCGGTGGCGATGCCCTGTCCGGCGTCCTGACTCTCCATCTCCTCCTGTTCCTCCGCTTTACCGTCCGGTTTGCCGGCCGCAGCTGGAGGTTCATGGTCGTCCGTAGATGTTGGTTGGCCCGCGCCTGTCTTAGTCCCGCCTGTCCGCTCCTGGCTGGCCCCGCCCCCTGCAGCGGCGCCCTGCTGCTCTCTCAGGTGGCGCTCCATGGAGGCCTGAATAGAGGACACCATCTCCTGCAGCTTCCTCCGCTGCTGCTCCATTAGGCTGGGGTCCAGGCCGCGACCGTCCTTCATGGTGACGAAGCCCGGAGCCATGCGGACCAGCTCCCTGGTGGCGTCCTCGGGGATGTCCGACAGGTCCGGGGGCCCTCGGGACACGCTGGCGCTCAGGTCCACACCGCTGCTGTGCTGGCGCGTGATAGGCCGGTGCTCTGGAGGGGAGGAGCCCCCGGCGCTGCCCAGAGAGTGGCCTTTACCCTGGAAGGCGTTGACGCTCTGCAGCTGCTCCTTCTTACGGACGACGCCGCCGCTGCCCAGTCGCAGCACGCCGTGGGACGGACTCCCCTCCCTGCTGCCCCTGGTGGCCGCCTCGGAGCGCAGCTGGACCAGCGCATCCTTCACCAGCTCCTCCACATCGGGGCCGACGGGGAAGTGACCGGCAGCGTCCACACAGAGCTCCAGACGCTCCTCCGCTGCGTTGTAAACAAATGTTTTCCCCGTCAGGTGAGGCAGCGTGCAGTGCTTCCCGTCCATCAGGCCTGAAACAGAAATGACCACAGACTCTTCAGGACTTTAAACCAGGGTTCCTAAAAATAAAGTCATAACGTCATCCTGGTAACTTAAGTGCAGGTCAGTAAAAAACAAACGTACCCATGTCCTTCTTAACAATGTTGTAGAAGACGCCACCCTGGTGGAATAAGTGCGGCAGCTTCTTTGCGTACGACCAAACGTCCTCGCCTGGAACAGACACACAGAAACTGGATTCAACAAAAACTGAAGAGACAAAGCAAATAAATAAATGAAACCAAGGCATGTTAAAAATAAGCAGGGCTCAAAACTATATTATATAATACATATGTATGCATGTATAATATTTATATATTATTATATGTATATATATAATGAAGACACTGAGCTCTGCCGTTTGTTGTTTTTAACCGGGCGGGAGGGTTATTGAATATGAGCAGCTGATAACAGGAAGTGCAGCGTCAGCAGATGAAACCTTCCTGAATATACATACACACACACACACACACACACACACACACACACACACACACACACACACACACACACACACACACACACACACACACACACACACACACACACACACACACACACACACACACACACACACACACACACACACACACACACAGAGGTTTCATGAGGAGAAACTGCACAACAAATAAAGATGCATCAAAACCAAAGTCGTTAGAGGAGCGAACATGAACATCTGCAAACTGAAGATTGGCAGAAGGCTCGGCGGTCTGACACGTGTAAACTCCAAGAGCAAACATTTTCTATTTTCTTATTAAATGTCATATGCAGGCGTGTGAGTTGCGTGTTGTGCGCTGGCTGTGTGTTAGCCAACATGGAACATGTAATGTATAATTCTGCTTGACTAAATGCTTTGTAGGCTCAGATACTTTTAGAGGGACACAATCCTAGAAATCAGAAAAGTGGCTGAAACGTTCAGGATTCAAAGGAAACATGAGAAGATTGTTTTCTTTGCAGATTAATTATGCTTTTACTACTACATTATTTAAATTGATTAATTCATCTTTTGAATTGCAAAATGTCGGGAAAAAATATGAATCATCGTCTTCAAACTGAGAGCTCAACGCACCAGAGAAAACAACATGTGACGCACGCGGCTGAAGTTCACCTCGCGTTAGCCTTTTGCTAATTATTAGCACGCCAATTCAAATAATCTGACGAAACACACATGATTAATTGAGAAACAGGCTAACGCTATGTTAGCTAGCTGTGACGTTGAAGGACAAAAATAAAAGAGCAAATTGTTTGATTCATGTTTAAAACGTAATAAATTGCTGTTTAACAGCATGAATACCAATTAGAATAAACAATTATTGTGCAGTTTATAAATATTTACACTGGTAGAGATCGATTAGTCGATCGACGGAAAAATAATCCACAAATATCAGGATCCTTTATTAGGGTTGTGTTCAAGGACCCTGACCTTGGCCAGGGTCTATTACTGTGTATTTTGCGTGCGTTTATGAATGACCTCGAGGGCCGTATACGGCCCGGAGGCCGGAGGCTCCCCACCCCTGGGGCCCCCCACCCCTGGGGCCCCCCCAACCCTGGGGCCCCCCAACCCTGAACTAAACAATGTAGATTTCCTGCTTTTCTCTGTTTTATATCATATTAAAATATTAAAGTGAATATCGTTGGACAAAACGAGACACTTAAAGACATCCCCTTGCTATACACTGGCATAAACACATATTATTTATACTTGGAATATAAATTTAATTTAGTTACAAGAAATTAAATTGGTGTATAAAACATATTCGACGGTATTTATAATAAATATTTCAGTTATAATTTAAAATCTGTAATTCAGCGAGTGGACGTGTCAAACTGTAACGCGAATAGGAAACAATTAGTTTTAATATGTTTGATAAGCAACTGGAGATTTCAAGTAAAAACATATATTTGAAATATACGTTTTAAAATATTACAGCCAATGTTCAAATACTTTCTGCTTTCCTGCGTTTCACATCAGCCGAATCCTTCACGGTGCAAATGTCTCACTGATTATCTCCTGAAGCTCATTAATGTAATATATACAATGTATGACATTGTATATATTCCCTCGCATAATAATAATAATAATAATAATAATAATAATAATAATAATAATAATAATAATAATAGGGTAAACATTTAAATATTTGAGCTTTAATGCACATGAAATCCTTTTAAATTCTTATTAACCAACGTTTACATGGAATAATTATTTGGGACCATTTAGTAGTTTTCAGGGTCTTTGTCTTGCAGGTCGACGTGTTAGTAAACATAACATTTAAATATAATCTGAGTGTCTGGGCTGCATTATGTCTTGTATTTGTATTTTAACTGTGTTTTTGTAGAAGAAGTTTCAAGAGGAGGCGGGGAGGCGACGTACACGTCACACGCTTTGATTCTTACCCATCAAGGTTGCGAGGAGACAGAGGGACGACATCTCGAGGTCGATGCTGTCCTGGAGTTCGCGGCTGCTCATCCTGCCAGACGTCAGGGCGTCCTCGCTCTTCACCGAGTGCAGGGCGGAGTGAGAGCTGGAGGCTCGGGGTATGCAGGCCGTGGGGCTCTTGTCCTCGGGGCCCCTCAGGATCTCCACCGTCACCCTGTCGCCGTGTTGCAGCGCCACTGGCTCGTTCTCCTCGCCGTCTTTAGGAGGGAGCAGCTCTTTGGGGGGGAAGCCGTAGCGGATGCACTGCTGCTCCGCCGGCGGGACGGCAAACTGGTTGGCGATGCTCCTCTGCAGCTCTGAGAAGGTGGTGTGGGTCTGCAGGGTCAGCATGGCCTGCCGGCCGTCGCTGCTGGTCACACGGATCTTCTTCTCCTTATTTGACGAGGAGGGGGAGGAGGTTTTGGTTGGCGTGGCCGGAGCTGAAGAGGAGGAGGTTTCCGGAGACCCACCGGGGGAAGACGTCCGGCCGTGGCCCTTCTGCTCCTGCTTCAGCTTGTCCGTCCGTCGCTTCTGAGTGACCAAGGCCTGCTCACTGATGCTCTGCTGGATGCTGCGCTCCGCTCGACTCATCGTCAGTTCCTCCTTGTGCAGCGTCTTCGCTTTCTGACCAGTCAGGATGATCTTAGTGGGCGGCTGGGAGTCCACCGCCTGCTGTGCATCCGTGGTGTCGGTGAGACGCTGGACGTGAGCGCCGTCGATGGACACCGGGTTGTATTCGTCCGGGTTCTTCTTGGCGGTGTGATGAAGGATGGTGTTGACTACTTTCTGCACCAGGATCTCGCTGCCAAACTCCCCCGGGAAGTGCTTGGTAACCAGCTTCATGGCCACGTCGTACACGTTGCTGTTCAAAGCCGGCTCGGCCTCATACTGGAACCAGTACACAGTCTCTCTCACCACGCGACCCCCCCCACTCCAACGTGATGGGGAAGGCCTCGGGGAGGTTGTCATACTCCTTCGCCTCCCAGAAATGCTTGAAGCCACACCCACACTTCCCGCCTTGGGAGCGAGTGTTGGTTCTATCCCCGTCCAGGTAAACCACCGACCCGTTGCCAAGGATGTGGCGGACCGACGTGCCGTGACACCAGTTGCAGGTGTTGAGGGAGCTCAGTTTATAATCTGGTACTAGGACGTCCCTCTGGGGGTCATAAGAGCAGACCACGTTGTTGAGGGGGAAGCTGTAGTTCTTGTCCGGCCGCAGCTGGCCGTGAGTGGATTTGGCCAAGTTGTAGAGCTTCCCACCAGGAACCAGCCACTCTGGCGGGACATGGAGCTCAGAGAGGGCGCCGCAGATCAGGCAGCGGTGCAGCCGGTTCTCCATCACCGACTTCTTCGCTGCCTCTGTCACCTCCTCGGGCTGGATGCCGATCACGCCGGTGCGCCTGTACACGTACTGGTGCACATCAGCCACCAGCGACGGGTGGATGCTGTGCTTCTCCATGAACACCTCTTCCATGGCGTTGACCAGTCGCATCAGATATTTGTCCTGCAAACTGCGGTCGCCGCCGATCACGCAGCTGCCGTCTGGTTCCAGCTTGATGTACTTCCTAATGAGCTCCTGAGGGACGCCCCAGGCCTTCGGCAGCAAGCGGGCCGGCAGCTTGGGCAGCACAGTGTTCTTGATCCCCACCAGAGGGATGTAGTGGTTCCTGCCGGAGCTGCTCCAGGCGATGCAGATGGGTTTGTTAAACTTCCCGTCTTTCCCCCTGCACTGCTCCTCGGCCACCAGCCCGGGGAGGAAGGTGGCCGAATAATCCCCAGAGCTCCTCATTCCACTCAGGGAGTCCAGCAGGATTATGGGTCGGTGGAGGACATTGGCTAAACCGAAAATGTGGATGTTGCGCAGTCCGAGCGGCACTCCTTCAGGCGGGATGAACAGGGGGTCGCACTCATTTATGATGTCCTCCCACTCTGCAGCATCAATAAAATCCTGAAAGAGGGCCTTATAGCGGTCCAGGTTCTGCTTGAAGTTCTGTTTCAGGTTCTCTCTCAGGGCGTGCCAGAACAGCTCTCTGCCCACCAGCGCTCTGGACACGGCGTGGACCAGGCAGTGCCCGTCTCCATCCACGTGCACCGGGATGAGACATTCCCTGCTGCCGTTGGCTTTCTTGACCTCCTCCAGAGTGTCATGGAGGTATATGAGGCTCCCTGATCGGTCCTTGCCGTAGCCCATGGTGGAAACATGGTCCGGCTCAATCAGAAAGGCTCTGTCTCCCAGGAGCGAGCAGTCAAACATCTCGCCTTGGTTCATGTCCCTCAGCAGCTTGGCTTTGCCGGTTTGTTTATCCATGCCGTACCTGGTGAGCACCGGGGACAGCAGCTTGCAGTGGTAATTAGAAAGCCCCATTACTTTCACCAGCTCCGTGCCTTTCTTCGGGGCCCCGGTGACGCCGAGCAGGGCGTTTCTGAGCAGATTGTGGAGCACAACATCTGGATCGGTCACTTCTTCGACATTTAACAGGTTCTTCTGTTCGTGGCGTTGCCCACACTCCGTGCACTCGATGCTAACGGAGCCGTAAGCGGGGAAGAACAGCCTCGCCTGACATTTCGGGTCTGGGCAGGTACCGGACAAAATACGTTTGTCTTTTTTCTTTGAGCTCTGAAGCAGAGACATATCGGGGAGAGAAACGTGAAACTGCGTGTCAGCTTCACACAATCATGATAGTCACCCCCCGGCGAGGCTGTCTGCTAGCGATAGTTATTAACCAGAACAACACACGAACAACACGGAAGCGGCTGTTTTTTTCTTTAGCAACTGAGCGTTGCTAAACGTAACTACGTCATTACGTAAGATTGTGGGACTTGTAGTTCTGTTGTGTTAATACTTTTAAATATGTACACACGGGAATCAGAATGCCCACGTTTTCACTTTTCCTTGAGTCACTATCACTCAAGAACAAGAAGATACCTATTTAATGTAACACTCATCTATTGTTAAGTTATTAAAATCATCAACGTTACAGTTCAATTGACTACATTTACCAGAATGCAACACGGCGCAGCGACGTTTTGATGTGTAGGGAAGTCAATACGGTAGAATCATGGCGGTTTGGTCACAACAGATGGATTGTTTCTCAAAGTATTTAATCAATTTGGCCCCCAAAATGTATTAAAAGTGTTGTTTTGGCTGCAGTTGCTTGTTCAGTTTGTACTTTGCTTGAGTATTTTATTCTCAAGGAGCTCTACACTTCGGCTCCACTACATGTGTTTGGCAACTTTAGTTACTTTCCAGATTATGATTTTGAACTCATAACGTGAATATATATTAATAAACAGCAGAAGCGATTATTTCATCAATCTTTACACAGTCATTTTTAATTTAAACATTTTTTATGGTTCCAGCTTCTCGAATGTGAAGATTTGACTATAATATATAATATATATAATATATTGTCATTGTACAGAATACAACGAAATGAGGAGCACTGCTTTTGATGAATGCAATATATATATATATATATATATATATATATATATATATATATATATATATATATAAAATATAATATATAATATAATATATAATATATAATATATATTATATATTATATTATATATATATATATAATATATAATATATTATATATTATATATAATATATATAATATATATATTATATATTATATATATATATATATTATATATTATATATATAATATATAATAATATATATATATAATATTATATATATATTATATATATATGTATATAATATATAATATATAATATATTATATATTATATATTATATATATATATATATATATATATATCATATTATATATTATATATATATTATATAATATATAATATAATATATATATTATATATTATATATATATATTATATATATATAATATATAATATTGTCATTGTACAGAATACAATGAAATGAGGAGCACTGCTTTTGATTAATGCAATTAAAAGACACAAAAATACAACTGCAATAAAACAAACATTCACAGCCAACAACACAGGTTCTAAAACAATAAGTAAAATAAATATATTCAATGTAATCATTGAGCTAGTATTTATTGCACCAGAATAAATGTTATATTTGCATTAGTATGAATGTTTTATTTTATTAATGTACATCATTTTAATTATTGCACCAGATTAACTTTATTATATAATATTATATATATAATATTGCACTAGAGTGAGAATTTATTGCACTACAATAATAGTAGGTAAAATGTAGTTATTGTATGGGAATAAATGTATTTTATAATGCACTAAAGTAACTGTAGTTATTTAAAAACAAGTATTGCACTAGAATAAATGTAATTTATGTAATAGTATGAATGTGATTAATGTACGAAAATACATTTAATTATTAATGCACTAAAGTAACTGTAATTATTACAGCAGACTAAATGTAATTATTACAGCAGACTAAATGTAATTATTACACCAGACTAAATGTAATTATTACAGCAGACTAAATGTAATTATTACAGCAGACTAAATGTAATTATTACAGCAGACTAAATGTAATTATTGAACTAGAATAAATGCATTTATTGTATACTTTGTAATGCTTAGAAGGAGATAAAGAAGCACCGACAAAGTTCTGTCACACGATAATAGTTATTTGATTGAGGAAGAGACAAAAGGTTCAGTGTCTGAGAACCTCAGGTTTCTATCACAGCTGGTAGAAGTAGGTGCTCACATCTGTAATAGTAGAATTGACTGTATTGTGTTGCAGTAGAAGAAGAAGTAACAACATTAATGCCAGTAATACTTCTCATGTACTGCTGTGTGTGTTTTATCCACTAGATGTCACTGTGGGGTTTCTTTGAGCCTGTAAAATAAGAGCTGAGAGCATCATCATGTCGTCATGGTGACCGTCACCAGCACCTTCTATGATCCCCTGCACTTCCTGTGACTGACCACAGGGTGGTGCTGTTTCTCTGTGATGTTTAATGTCAGCACCAGCAGCAAACAGCACAAATACATATCCCTTAAATAATGTTAAGTGTGTCCGAACTGTTCCTGAAGCTTCTTAAAGGAACACACGGACATTTGTCTGCTTTGGTTTGATGATGTTTTTCCATTTAAAGGAGATTAGAGGAAACATTTCAGAAAGCATTCCCCCTCTGTCGACACGTTAAAGATAAACTTCAGACTCACGTGTTTTCTCAGGCCTTTGAGTGTCGTCGAGGTTTATGTTTCACTTCTTTCATTACTTTCCACTTTTCTTATTTATTTGTGTTTGGGATAATATTGTTCTGTTATTTCTACTGCTTTTTATGTTTATGTTATATTATTTTACTTTGTTTATGATGTTTATTATCACGTTGGTCAACTCTGCGTGTTTTTAAAAGTGCTTTATAAATAAACTTCAGTGAATTAATTCAGCACATAAGCTGCTGTTTATTTTTTATTTTGAATTCACAGAATTTATAGAAACTAGAAGGAATAAATACTAATGGAGATTTTGTACTTTGTAATATGTTTGTATTTATTTCACAAAAGCTGCGACGCATCAAAGGAAGTTAAAAAGTGCTTCAGTAAAAATAAAACTCACATGTAACAAAACTAAAACCTTCAGATTGTATTCCAGCTCCAAACTGTTTAAAATACTTATTAAACCAAAATATACAAAAGAAAGAAATCAGACTGGATTTAAATTATTTACACGTTTTTATAAGAGAATTATCCAGAAGACATGTTGACATGCCACAGGCCTGAAGAACACAATACTACACTTAGCGTGTGTTCCTGGCGCCACTATAATGTAAACAAAGAGTAATATTATGAATCAAGATAAACTTTATTGATCAGAACATGACCTTTTACTTGTAACAGAATATTTAGACACTCTGGAATCAATGCTTTTACTTCAGAACAACATGTGACTTCTTTCACATCCGGCCGTCGTTACTTTAGTAGGAAGTGAAAATGTGTGCTGTGTAAAAGGCGTGTTGTCAGACAGCAGCTTGTGTGCAGCAGGGGCTGATGGGAGGTGTGAGCAGCCGTCACAAACACGTCGTCTCATCTCACAGCTCGTCCTTGTTTGGCCTCAGCTTCTCCGCAGGTTCACCAGGAGACACCGCGGCACAAAATGCTTTTCCTCCCAGCTGCTGCTCTGTGCTGTCTGTGTTCAGGTGAGTGTTTCCAGCCAATCAGGAGCCGGCAAACTCAACCTTTAACAAACACCGTCACGCTCACCTTCATCTACCTGTCTGGTTTTTATACAGCGCTGGTTGCCATGGCAGCAGATCTGATTCAGGATGATTTAACATTGACCAGGAGAGTTGGTGGAGAAGTTTCATTCAGCTGTCGAGACTCTGAGCTGTGTGATCGTCCTTATGTAGACTGGTACCAGAAGAGAGACACAGAAACATTCACAAGGATTCTGAGAATTATTAAGTCTACTGGTGAAGTTAACTCACGTTACAATCATCCTCAGGAAGATGATTTCTCAGCTGTGAAGAAACAGAACGTCTTTGAGTTGAAGATCCAGAAAGTTAAACTCACTCATTCAGCCACCTACTACTGCTCCTGTTGGAAGGCTGGCCCCCCACAGTGAGACATTATCCCTGCAGCCCGTACAAAAACCTCCAGATGAACAGATGTCAAACAGTGTGTGTGACAGGAAGAGAGCCGTGAACCACAGCCCAGGTTCACATGTCTCCATCTCAGCCACAAACACTGAACTGAGGATTGATTTGATATGTTCTTTATGTTTCTGTCAGATATTCCAGCAGGTTTATTGTTGTTCCACACAGTGAGGACAAACACAGAGGTCAAAGATCAAACAGAGAGACAACAATAACCATAACATCTACATTAATAACACAAATAAACAACAAACAAAGATCCTTTTTAAAAGCAGTGCCTGATTAAAATGATAATAAAAACAACATTTTGATGAAGATTAAAAATCGTCTTCTTCGACCTGCTGCAGGAATAAAGTCCGTTCCTCCTCACAAGGCTGATCTGCTCTTCATGCAAACACTTCCTGTGTCCTTCACAATAAAAGCTTTGCAGACACATTTCTAACATCACATGTCAGCAGATCATTTCCCTTCAGTCAATAATAAAGTGGACTCCAGGTTTTAGGACAGTTCCCCCTCAACACAGATTTGCTAAACGTATTTGGATTGAATGAAGTTTCTCTGTGAGCAGTGGGACCTTTGGCTCAGTCTTTCCATCCAACCAACACTGAGATCCAGAACAAGATACCTGCCTGACTTCTATCACATGTCCAGTGGATGTTCATGGTCCCCAGAGGATGAATCCTAATGTTTATGTCCAGCTGCTGATCAACAGAGAAATGTCTCATGGCCGAATGTGACACAATATTGATGCACGAGATGTTTGAAGTGTTTAAAACAAAGTGTAATGAAATCAAAGTCCAACCCTTTAAAACATCCAAACACTCTCACAGGAACTCTTTCTGCTTCTAATACAAACTACCACACACACCATGTGGACAAGCGTCCTGTCATTTCACACACACGTCCTAAATCAAATGGACAATTTAAAGATGTGAGCTGATGATGGAGCCAGATAGAAACTTCCCAAAGTCAGCAGGATTTATCCTCTGAGGAGCAGGAACGTGTGAAGCAACGCTCCACGCAGACGCTCTGTGTCTAAAAGGACAATAACAGAAGAGACGTGTTAATATGAACATTAGAGAAACACATGAGCTGAAACATGATCCTGGTGAATCATTTGGACTCGTTCACCTCAGCTGACACGTTCAACAGCAGACAGGTTTTTGTATCACTCTGTTTCACTGTGTTGACGGGGAGGGGGGTGGCAGGATACTGGATCTTTGGCTCTGGAACTAAACTGTATGTAACAGGTAAGAATAAACTTTCATCTTCCTTCACTTTATTTAACACGTTGAACATGTGTTTGGATGAGTTTGTGCTGCTTCAGGCTTCACATGTTACTTTTTATCATTAGTAGAATTCTTGCAGCCGTGCAGCTGTTGTTACATAAAAAAGGTTCAAACTTCCTGCAAATATGTTTAAATCTCACTGAACTCAAGTTATTCTTTATTCTGCAGATTAAACTCATTTATATAGAAAAAGTGTGATATTTGTAATGTTTTAAATACACAGTATAGCTTGTTTCTGTATCTACAAGATACAATATGTTAGTAAACTTAATCTAATAGATGGAAAATCTGTTTTTAAAACAATGTATGTAACTTTAAAAATGTATTAAATAATAACTTTTATTTTTAATTAATGGTTAAATTAACTTTATAACTTTTACAGATACTGAACATGATATTACAATAAATAGAAATCATGCTTACTAATTTAAATATACGATATAGATTATATAAAATGGCACACACTCTTATTTATATCTTAACAAATTTAATATAGATATAAATATTGTGTAAAGATTATTTAATATACAATAAATATATATTTTGGAAAGTAATGTGGTGGTAAATATTATGTATCAGATACAAAATACATTTTAATTATAATCATTCATTAAATGATATTTATTTAAATTATATTATATTATATTGTATTATATTAATATATTATATTATTGTATTATATTTATTATATTTATTGTATTATATTATATTATATTATATTAATTATATTAATATATATATTATATTATATTATATTATATTATATTATATTGTATTATATTATTATTATAGTGTATGTTATATTGTATTATATTATTATTATTATATTATATTGTATTATATTATTATTATTGTGTATATTTTATTATAATAGTGTATATTATATTGTATTATATTAGATTATTATATTATATTATATTAATTATGTCATATATTATATTATTACTCTATATTATATTATATTGATATTATATTATATTATATTATATTATATTACTATTATATTATATTATATTATATTATATTATATTATATTATATTATATTCTATTATGCTATTTATATCTAATTATATTATCTTGTATTGGAGTTTTTATTCACATTTTAAATATTCAAACATCTCATTGTAATTGTTTATAGAAGTTAAAGTAATGACATTATTGACATTTAATTTCTGTGGTCCCTGGTTTGAGTAAAGTATATGATGGTAAATATATAACATGTTTTACATATTAATAATGAATAATTATTAAAGTAACCTTATGAATATAATCTGTATTTTTATGTGAAGGTAAATATTTAACTTAATATTATATTTATATGAACTCTAATACAGGGAAACAATTTCATATTACAATAACTATATATATAATTTATGAGAACTAATTTCTATACTTCTATATGATATAGGGTGATATATAATGTCCCAAACAGATAATATAAATATAAATATAAATAGTAAATGACCCTTAATCTAATTTAAAATACATATACCAGACATATACAACAGTAAATATGTTTTGTGGTAAATATTATGCATCACATTTAATTATATTATAATATTTAGTTTGATATTATATGTTCATTTCCTCTCAGGGATCAATAGCAGTCTAAATTCACATTTGATATTTCTCAACATTTTATTGTAGTTGTGTATAAAAGTGAAATATTGTTATTAAAAAACGTTTTGCAATTATTAATTATTTATTAGTGTTTTTAATGGTTAGCATTAAGTATATATGTTATATATGTAATATATATGTTAAATATATAATATGTTGTAAATGTTGTAACCATTGAATAACTATTGTATTAATCAGAATATAAATATGTATTTATTATAATATATATATATATATATATAGAATATAGAATACAATATCCATTCTATGTAAGTGTCATTATTATATTATATTATATCACTTTGTATTAAATTATATGTGAAGTTCCCGTCAGTGATAAATAAAGTCGTAACTTTTTATATATTATTTTACATGGAAGTCACTTTTGATATTATTTCCAAACATATCTTTGTAATTGTGCGTAAAAGTTAAATTCTTATCAAACAAGTTATGAAATGATTAATATATTGATTTGTTGTTTTAGTGGTTAAACTTAATAATATGTTGATAAATAAATAATATGTTATATTTATATTGTAATCATTAAATCGTACATTTTATTTTATGTGAAGGTAAATATGTAATTTCTAATAATGTTTATTAACTTTAATATGAAACAAGTTTTCCACTGTATGAAGATACTTATCATCATTATCTTATATAACATTATATTAATAATAATAATGAATGGGACATTATAGTGAATGAACTTTGTACTAAAGTAAAGAGTTGTAGAAGCAGCTGTTGTGTAGACCCGTGATGACGCTCAGTGTGTCTGATCAGCAGGTGAACACAGTGTATGGACTGAACTTTGTGCTGTATTGATGAGGACTTTAGTGATCACAGTCCATGTAGTTTCCAGGATCACACTGAATGCAGTGCAGTGCTGGAAGCTGCTGTTGACTGTGTGAATGTGTGTCAAACTTCAGATGAGCAGGTAGTGAAGCCCGTGGTGAGCGTGTACCCAGCAGCATCCAGAGCCCACCTGGAGGGGAAGAGCTCCCTGCTGTGTCTGGCCTCAGCCATGTTCCCTCCTCTGGTCCAGTTCTCCTGGAGAAGACGAAAGGAGGACGGTCCTCTGGAGGAACTGCCCCCTGCTGAGGGAGAGCAGCTGGAGCTTCAGAGAGTCGGGACGCACCGCCGGCATCCTGCTGATCCACCAGCAAGAGAACAGCACATATAAATACCGCTGCTACGTCCGGCACGAGGGGGGCACAGTGGAGGCCCAAGCAGAACAAGGTGATGAAGGCTTGGTGACTGTGTTCAGCAGGGATTCAGCTTCATGTGGAGACGCTGTCAAAGAGAGCAGAGGAGCAGAGGACGGACATCTCACTCAAACATTTCACTGCTTTTCTGTTTCAGAGGTTCCAGCTCCAGCAGCCTCCTGGCCTCCAGAGAGAGAGCCAGCAGACCTGCCAGCACTGCAGCAAGCTGACTGTAAGATCACCTGCTGCCTCTCCTTCAATGCCAATGTTTCCTTTCTCAGTGCAGCTTTCATTTTCAACGTCCACCTTGAGAGTCACTGTCCTGGCTCCAGACCCAGGAAGCAGCCCAGTCGGCTGGAAGAAATGTCACATTGTACGTTTGTGCAAAACACGGATACGTTGAATGTCGACGTTTCGACAAGCGTGAGACGAGGCTGATATGAAACGTGTTTATGGAACGTGGTTTTTGTTCAGAGACGTTCACCTTCAACTTATCCGTGTTTTGCACAAACGTAAAATGCCAAAAATAAATTGTGGCGACTG
>NW_021166868.1:115597-139734 GCF_900634415.1 Cottoperca gobio | reverse complement strand
CAGTAAACACACAGAAGAAGAAAACAAGAACAATAACACAGAAAAGAGAACATGATGAGAGTCACAGTGAACGGGAGATAGATGGAGACGCAGCTGTACCTGCCAAACAAGTTAAAACTTTATGCAAGTAACAAATGGGAGGAGACCTTCCCTTATTTAATAAAAGCAGAGTCGGGCAAACTCGTGCTTTTTGTAAAGTGTGCCATTCAGATGTTAGCATCGCACACGGCAGAAAAAGCGTCCAAGCACAAGCATGCCAAGAGGCACAAACACACACTGTCAATGACTTCATGTGTGACAAGAACTATGTCGGAGGCAGAACAAGAGACCAGAGCTGAGGGACAGATGTTGATGCTTTGCGGCCAAAAATAACGTAGCCTTCAGCTTCTGCGTTGATTTCAATCGCAGTGTCGCGACATGTTTCCCGACTCTGCCATCGCAAGGAAGTCCTCGTCCATCATCAAATAAATTGATGATAATAACTAATAAATAAAATACATAAATCTTATAAACATGTCTGTACAAGTAATACATACTTTAAATAAACATGTATTTCCTGAATGTATATACCCGTTCCTTATGTGTTACATTTACATTATATGGGGGCTGGGTGGCTGAGAGCTGTTAAGGTATGGGCGGAGTCCGCCAGAAAATGTCCCTTATTTTGAAATTCCAATGTTGACAGGTATGCTGGAGGGGGCTCCAGTAGGGGACTCCGTAGTCTTTCTGGGAGACTTCAACGCACACGTGGGAAATGATGGAGACACCTGGAGAGGCGTGATTGGGAGGAAGGGCCTCCCTGATCTAAACCTGAACGTCGTATGTTGTCGCGGAGCTGTCAACTGATCACCATTTGGTGGAGAGTTGGATCAAGGGGTGGGGGAAGACTCTGGACAGACCTGGTAAACCCAAACGGGTAGTGCGAGTGAACTGGGAACGTCTGGAGGAAGCCCCTGTCCTGGAGATCTTCAACTTACACCTCCGGCGGAGCTTTTCAGACATTCGGCCGGTAGTCGAACCTCTGATTGAAGAGGAATAATGCGGATTCCGTCCTGGTCGTGCAACAACGGACCAACTCTTCACTCTCGCAGGATCCTGGAGGGGGCCTGGGAGTACGCCCAGCCGGTCTACATGTGTTTTGTGGATCTGGAGAAGGCGTATGACCGGGTCCCCCGGTGATACTGTGGGAGGTGCTGCGGGAGTATGGGGTGAGGGGGTCACTTTTGAGGGGCCATCCAATCCCTGTACGCCCAAAGCGAGAGTTGTGTCCGGATACTCGGCAGTAAGTTGGACTCGTTCCCAGTGAATGTTGGCCTCCGCCAGGGCTGCGCTTTATCACCAATCCTGTTCGTGATTTTCACGGATAGGATATCGAGGCGTAGTCGTGGAGGAGAGGGGTTGCAGTTCGGTGACCTGAGGATCTCATTGCTGCTCTTTGCAGATGATGTGGTCCTTATGGCATCATCGGTCTGTGACCTTCAGCAGTCACTGGATCGGTGAACCATTGTCGATTTGAGTCCCTATATCTATATTTTAGTACACATGTGAGCAGGATTGTTGCTGAAATAGCCAGGTGAAGTTTGCAGCAGATTTCAAGTCATCAGGTAGAAAAAGCTGCAGATTTATGATGTTCTAGACTCCTGTGAAATTAATCTAACTCTAAATCGCTACGTGTTTAGTACATTTGTGGACAAAATTAGTCAATAAATAAAAAGTAAATATTATAATTGCCTCCTGAGGCTGCAGCTCTGTACCCTCTGGATTGTATTTGAACATTTAAACACAAGCTTTACATAATGAAAGTCAATAAAGTCAGCAAAACTTCAAATCTTGTTTTACTTAAAATGCGGCGATGATGAAGTTGCTTTTTGTCCAAGTGTTGTAAAGACACTACGTGGATTTCATGACATTTCAATACAGTTATATTACGTATTACACCTTTAAACCCAATATATATATACAAAAAAAAATATATATATATATATACAAAATATATATATTTTATATATATATTTTATATATATAAATATTATATATATATAAAATATATACATATTTATTGTTTTTATATATATATAATATACAGTATAATGTGAGTGTTAAAGAGACGGCAGAGTTTGGACACCCGGGGGCAGTGACGCTCTGAGCTTTTCATCACAGATGATTACTTGGAAAGTAATTATATTCAGTGTGTTTGCTTTATGAGAGTACTGTACTACTATTATTAGTGAAATTAATAACAATAATATTAATAATACTAATACTACTACTTATAATAATAACTAATAATAATTGTAACTTTTTGACATCTATTTTTATTTGCTTTACACCTTTTTATGGTGATTATTCATCTATTAAGCATTTTGCGTCTTTTGGCAGTAACTCTGTCGTAGTGTGCTCTGACTCAGATTAAAGTTCTCTTCAGGACAGAGAGGAATTTAATGAGTGCCTGATGATGCTGCTCTCTGATTGGCTGACAGCAGCACTGCCTCGAACTCAAACCAGGTGAACCTGCCGTGGCGGCTCTCCGGTTCAAACTCCACACGCTGACACCTGATTGGACGGACTGTCGTCACACTCCAGAGAGGAGAGCCAATCGGCACGCAGCTGAAGTTACATGTTTATAATGTGCAGCGGGTCACACTTCCTGTTTGCAGCCTGCGGCTCTGAACTGATGTCAAGTCAGGACTCATCTATGGATGTGTGTCAGCGCTCACTTATTTCCATTTCCTGCAACTTTATACTTCTACTGCAAAGTAACTCAATGAGCTCCACCTTTAAAAGCTACAACCATGGGGGGGGGGTGATGAGACAATGGGCCCCTGGGCACAGACATGTAGGAGGCCCCCCCACCCCGTCTACAGGAACAACGCACCCAAACTCAAAGAGTCTAATTAGTTGTTTGTGGTAGTTTTACGTTTCCTTGTGGTGGTTTTGCAGCTATTTCTGGTCGTTTTACATTTATTTGTTGTCATTTCACGTCTATTTTTAAGTTGCTTTGCATCAATTTTTTGTAATTTTAAGTGTTTTTTGGTTGTTTGTCTATTTTTTTTAATTGTTTTGCACCTACTTGTCAAGTTGTTGTTTTGCGTCGCCCTTTAGTTGTTATTGTGAAGTTTTTGCATCTATTTTTAGTCATTTTTGCACCTATTTTTTATTTGTCTTGCATCTTACTTTATATCAATAAGCAGGAGGAAAACTCAGTTAATGGTCTATAGTTGTAGATTATGGTCCTGCAGAATAAGGCATTAATAAGGGATTTATAATGACTAATAAAGAGCTAATATGCCACTAATATGATTGTTAATAAGTAACTGGTTCAGGTTTAATACGTGTACATTAACACTGACACAGGCACGAAGAACCTCGTAAACCGCGTCTCCCCCCTCCATCCTGCAGCAATGGACCATCCCATGAGCTCTGGTCTTCTGGTTTGGGAGGAACCATGTGAGAGCTGCAGGGAGACGCTGTTGTCCGCTCCCAACCTCCTGCTGACGTGAGACTGCAGCGGACTGAGACTTTAAAACCATGAGACTTGACCTGTGAGAGCACTGGGGCCGGAGGGCTTCAAGCTGCTGCTTTTTGATTTAGTCATTAAAACATCAACATAATTAGATCTTTGAATAAAAACAACAAAATATGTGCATAAATATTATGGCAACCATTTCAAATTCACAGCAAAAATATTATCAATATTTAATGTGTCTTTAAAGTGTTTATTTTTAATATTCATATTTTTTTGTTGGACTTCTGTGCTAGTCATGGAATGGCCATAACAAACACCATGTTCGAACATAAGGATGCTCATAAGTGCACGTGGTACCAGAGCACCCTAGGCCAAAGGTCAATGATCGATTTTGTGATCGTATCATCTGATCTGAGGCCGCATGTTTTGGACACTCGGGTGAAGAGAGGGGCGGAGCTGTCGACTGATCACCATCTGGTGGTGAGTTGGATCAAGAGGTGGGGGAAGACTCTGGACAGACCTGGTAAGCCCAAACGGGTAGTGCGGGTGAACTGGGAACGTCTGGAGGAAGACCCTGTCCTGGGGATCTTTAACTCACACCTCCGGCGGAGCTTTTCAGACATCCCTGTGGAGGTTGGGGGCATTGAACCTGAGTGGGCAATGTTCAAAACCTCTATTTCTGAAGCTGCGGTGAGGAGCTGTGGTCTCAACGTCTTAGGTGCCTCAAGGGGCGGTAACCCTCGAACACCGTGGTGGACCCCGGTGGTCAGGGAAGCCGTTCGACTGAAGAAGGAGTCCTTCCGGGTTATGTTATCCAGGAGGACCTCTGGAAACAGTTGCAGGATACCAACGGACTCAAAGGGGCGGCATCCTCTGCGATGTTATAGGCAAATCAGCGGGTGTGGGAGAAGTTCGGAGAAGCTATGGAGAAGGACTTTGGGTCGTCACCAAGGTGCTTCTGGAAAACCGTCCGGAACCTCAGGAGGGGGAAGCGGGGACCATCCAAGCTGTGTACAGCAAGGGTGGGACCCTGCTGACTTTCGACTGAGAAGGTTATCGGCCGCTGGAAGGAGCACTTTGAGGAACTCCTGAATCCGACTAACACGCCCTCTATGGTAGAGGCAGAGCTGGAAGCTGATGGGGGATCATCGTCAATTTCCCTGATGGAAGTCACTGAGGTAGTCAAACAACTCCACAGTGGCAAAATGGGTTGATGAGATCCGTCCAGAAATGCTGAAGGCTTTGGGTGTTGAGGGGCTGTCTTGGTTGACACGCCTCGTCAACATTGCGTGGAAGTCTGGGGACAGTGCCTAGGGGTTGGCAGACCGGGGTGGTGGTTCCCCTATTTAAAAGGGGGCACCAGAGAGTGTGTGCCAACTACAGGGGTATCACACTTCTCAGCCTCCCCGGTAAAGTCTACTCGGCCGATAGTCGAACCTCTGATTGAAGAGGAACAATGCGGATTCCGTCCTGGTCGTGGAACAACAGACCAACTGCTTTTTCATAATAAAATATAATGTATACATTTTAATATTAACACTGTTTTATAATTAAAAATCAAGTACAAATAATAAAAACCAGAAAAAATATAAATGTATGAATATTTTCATAAAATATTTTAAAGGATAAATTATATTGTTTGTAAACGGTATATTGTATCATTTTATTTCTATGATTAATAAAATATCTATGATATGATAATAAATACAATTAAAATACAATATGAAAAATACAAGACTTGATATAAATACTTGAGAAAGAAATCTAAAGAAATTCATTTAGAAAAATATTTGAAATGATAAAATATTATACATATGAAATAACAAAAACCATTTTATAACTTAAAAAAATATATTTTAAATGTTATTAAAAAAATAACAAGAATATAAAATCTAAATAAAACAATATATTCTTTAAATAGTAATTATTTAATGCAATCTTCTACCATAAAGTCACCTTTGCTTCTTTATTGTTGTTGATTGTGTGTTTTTGGTTCCAAAAGCACTAAAAACAGAAATCTGAAATCACCTGAAGACTGAACATAACAAAAAAATAAAACTCTAAAAAATAAACAGAAAATCTCCATAAAAATGTGATTTATCTTCTAAACTGTTTCCTGATTCACATGTAAACAACATCAGGAGTTCATCTCCTGCAGCTTACCTGTATCAGTAACGTGTGTGTGTGAGGTGTGTGTGTGTGTGTGTGTGTGTGTGTGTGTGTGTGTGTGTGGTGTGCGTGCGTGCGTGCGTGTGTGTGGTGTAAACATTCCTTTGTGGGGACTTCCTCTCTGAGTTGTGGGCCCTGCAGGCTGCAGCTGACAAGACTGAACACAGATCAGCTCCTCATCAGGCTGCGTCATGTTCAGACAGACAGACAGACAGACAGACAGACAGACAGACACAGACAGACAGACAGACACAGAGAAAGACAAACAGACAGACAGAGAGAGACCATTACATTATATTATATATATATATTATAACAAAAAATTATATTGATATTAATCATAAAATAAGGATAACAATTGTATTCTTTAAAAATATATATATATAATAATGAATAATTTAAATATGAATACTGTTTTGGTGGAAGAAGTATTCAGGTCTGAAAATTAAAAGCAACAAAACCCCAGAGTAAGAATCTACATTATTCTGACCACAACTAATACCGCAGGTGGAAGAAGCACTAACAATCCTTTACATGATATATATAATAATCATAATTATTATTTAATCTTAATAATAGTAATGATGATAGTCGTAGTAACAATAACATATAATATAATAATAATAACCATGAACACTGGACAATCCTGGGATTACAGTCCCTACTAATACTTCTACTATCACTAGTAGAGTGGTGGAAGAAGTACTCACATAGTTTACTAAAGTAAAAGTAACAATACCACAGTGTAAATAAGTCCTGCATTATTCAGCCTGGGGTCCGATAGTGGAACTGTAGTGCGAAGTAAGGAAGTCACGATATCAGAAATGTAGTATTCAATACCAAGAACGGTGAAATTCCACAATTCTCGAAACCTTTACTGTTTACAGACTGATTTTAATGAGGAAGTGAAACAGCTTATAATTCCCTGATATCTGTTTTATATTGCTGTGAAAACATCTCCATCAAAATGTTTTCTCCAAGAAATACATTTTATAAGACTACATTTGAACACGTCATGATAAATTATAATTTACCTTCACCCAATACTCACTTTTACTGAATAGAGCATGAACGCACCACAATACAACTCTATGGAACCTGTCTGCTACGGCTGCTAACAGCTAACGTCAGCTAGCAGCTTTCAACACTGATTTGTTGTTCACAATGTAACATCATCAGGGAGAAATAGGATGCGTCCGCTGGATATGAAATAGTTAGTTTACTGTGTTCAACACATTTTCTATCGTTCACAGGACGGTACCACCGGGCACTACGCTACCGGCTGTACTGCAGAACAACGAGTCTTGTGACATCCCAAGTTTCTAACCTAAACTTCCTGTAACATCAAGGAAAATGTAACTTTAATGAACCAAACACAACCCCAAGTTGGGAGCCTGAAAGCGTTTCAGGAGGGAGAGAGAAGCGGCCATCTTGGATTCACTCAGTTTGTATAGACACCCTGCAGGTGAAAGCAGTCCCTCCATGAGGGGGGTGGGGGGGGGGGGTCGGGCCGTCAGGTAATGTGATAATAATGTGACGCAACTATTCGAGTTGCGTCACATTATAGTGATATAATAGGGATATAGTGATAAACTTTTATATAACACATATTCATATCAATATTTAGCTCACCTGTCGTTTGTAATATGGGATTAAGTAGCGATACAATAATACTTGTAACAGTAAAACAAGCGACAGTACTACTGTTAAGCTACTACAGTAGCCTGAAGTAGGCTTGTATTAAGTAGTGATACAATAATACTTGCAACAGTAAAACAATAAATGTATTTAAAGTATCAAAAAGTATCTCGTGCAAAATGTATCGAGTAATCAAACTGATGCTCTCGTGTGTATCATGTTTTATAAACTCATGTAAAATCTTAATCTGAAGTAACTAGTTACTGTATCTGTGAAACAAATGAATGTAGTGAAGTCAAAAGTACAATATAGAAATGCTAATACTCAAATAAAGTACCTAGAATATGTACCTGGTTGGCACCAATAATACTGCCAGTGTGGAAAAAGTACTTAGTTGTACTTCAATGAAAAGTAGTAATACAACAATTAAAAAAACCTCAACTCTAAGTTAGAATCCTGTATTTAAAAGTAAAAGTACAGAAGTATTATGAGCAGAAATGTACTTAACGTATCAAAAGCAATAGTACTTTGTTTAAGTACACATGTTGCATTTATCGTATATTTAAAATGATGCATTAATGTGTAAACGTGATACATTTACAACTGTGAAACAAATGTAGTGAAGTAAAAAGTACTAATACTCAAGAACTTAAAATGTGTACTTTACTTATTACGTATACTACTAGTGGTGGAAGAAGTACTGAGATGTACTTCAGTAAAAGTACAGAAGTATTATCAGTAAAATGTACTTTAAGAAGTAAAAGTACTCGATGCATTTAACATATTTCTATATTGATGCATTAATGTGCAGTTTGATATTAATTGAATCTTTATCTGAAGAGTTTCTGTAAAATGAATAAACTATAATGTAGAACGAGTCCTAAAGTAGAGAATGATATTAAAGTATGATCAGCAACATGTACTTATAACATCTAAACATTCTGCAGCAGGGTTTTATTATATTAATTATTATCAGATGTGAATATCTGCAAAATTGTAATATTTTTCTGACCTTTATAGCAACAAAGTAATGTTTCCTAAAGACTCCTGAAGTCCTGCAGAAGATAAACCTTCTGGACATTTACAAGAAAGAAGTTCTTCTTCTCTCGATTGAGCCGTGAATAAAACATGTGCAATACAAGCCCTGAAATCTGGTGGAGTTAAAGTATAAGTTACCAATGAAATGGAAATACACAAATACATGTACGTCAGGAGTATTTGAGCGCAGGACTGGTTCACCTTCACCCGAACGTCTTCGTCACTGAGGAAAAAACAAGCAGAGATACAAAGTACAACTCACAAAATAAAAGTCCGGTTTATTGTCAAACAACAAACTTCGCACATACATCAAAACAGGCCGTCATAAAACAAAAGAAAAGAAAAGAGGCTCTTTCCTTCGGCCTTACCCCCCCCATACAAACAAACTAGTTATGGTACAGCTAAAGTACATACATTAAATTTACTGGAATGCTCTGAGTTCAACGGCTTTAAGGTCGTCTGTCATGGTTGTAACTGGTTTTTCTAGTATCTGTTGAGATATCGTAACATGGTCAACCAAGTAAAATCTTTCGTTAAAGAAGCACCGATTTGGTCTGACGAGATCGCTGCTGAGAGAAACTGCCCCCCCTCCGAACAATATGTACAAAAATATAAAATGTAAATAAAAATACAAACAAATTCTCCTTTCGTGTTGTTGTTGTTGTTGAGCCGGATTTCTGCATCGATGTGGTGGGGGTGGGGGGTTCCTCTAGAAAATTTGCAGTTTTGCGGGGAGATTGAGTGTGTGTGAGAGTGAGTGTGTGTGAGTGTGTGTGTGTGTGTGTGTGTGTGTGTGTGTGTGTGGTAGATGTTTGTTGAACTCTACTTGCTAATGACCATGTTGGATTTTTTTTCTTTATTATTATTTTTTCTCCTTTTAAAATCAGTCCTCCCGCCCCCCCACCGGTGACATATAAAAACAGTCAGAGGTGAAGAACCAGGAAGTGGCGTGGGGGGGAAACGCATCAATCGTCGTCGTCGGTTTTCTGCTTCTTGGTTTCGACGTCGTCCTGCAGGAAGAGAAGAAGAAGGTTAAGAAACAAAGATCCTGACGGGTCGGGTTCTTGGCGCTGAAGGTCAGGAGTCGCCGCCTCACCTCGTCGTCGTCGTCGTCATCCTCAGCTGCCCGTTTTGTGCCGCCCTCAATTTCATCATCATCGTCCTCCTCGTCTTCCTCGTCACCTGCAAGTAGAAGAAGAATTTGTTTTTTTCAAAGTTTTAGGAAATGCTACATTAAAACACGAAAGAATAAAAAACCCTTCTAGTTATACCTTCTACATCGTCTTCCTCGTCCTCCTCGTCAACCTCATCATCATCTTCATCATCTACCTCAGGCTCGCCGTTCTCCTCATTCTCCTGGAAACGCCAAAAAGAGAAAGAAAAGTTGAAAGTGACTTTCTGAAGCGGGCTTTGGACGTTGTGAGGAGAGCAGGAGCAGCGATGATACCTTTCCGTTGGTGGCGGCATCTTTGCCGTTCTCCTTCTCCTCCAGCAGCTTCTTCTCCTTCAGGTCCTGGTGGAAACAAGGACGACACATTTAAAAACAGAAAAGATCAAAGATCACACTCAACAGTTTGAACTCTTCAAACGTCTCCGTGCTGCTACCTGCCCTTCCACCTAATGGCCTAGTTAGGCGAGCCCCGGTGCTTGCTGGGAGCTGCACATTTCTCTCCCTGTCAGAATGAAGCCATCCTATTTAAACTCCATATCGGTCTCTGCAGATCCTCCCCCATCCTCCTCCCACTCCATCCACTCTAATGTGTTGTAATCTGATACTTTGATGTGGCCCCAGGGGCGCTCTGGGTATTGTAGTCTTCTGTGTGCTGCTGTCGCCACCATATGTCACGAGACACGCCCGGGAGAGGCACTGCAAAACCCAGGATGCACCGCTCTATTTAAAACAACACAGGAGGGCGCAAGAGCAAAGGGTGGGGGGTGGGGGTGTGTGATGGAGGAGGAGGCGGCGGCGGCGAGCGCGGTGCACGCTGCTGGCCGCTTGTTGTAACGGAGGCTGGAGGACAATAGAAGACGACACATGGCAGGCGAGAAAAGCGTCCAGAAAAGCGAAAATAAAGCAGCACGGCGGGACCGGTACCGGCACACACACCGTCAAAAACACCTTCAGGGGGTTTTGCGCCCTACTTAGACCGGAAAAACCGCCCGCCGAGCCTATTAATAGCGCTCGGTTTCCTCGTTTTGTCGACATCGTCCGTTCACAGCCTATTATCCCGCTGCACGCACACACCCAACACATACACACTGTTCATTAATTGCTTCACATAATCTTATTGCTTAAAATCCATTAAGCTGTTTAGGAGCATCGCTGGCTCCTCGGCAGGAGACACATGAGGCTGACTTGAGCTCCGCTCACTCACCGACTGTGCGTAAAAAGGCGCTTGTGCGTAAAAATCCTCCACAACTATAAATAGTGTCTGAACAGGCACCCCGGATTATCAGCTTTAATACCAGGCCCCAACTTTTCCCTCTCCACCTTCTCCATATGTTCACTCGTTATAAATCACTCAGAATTATTCAGCTCCGCGGCTCTTATTATTATTAAAGGCTGGAGCCTGTTCTCCCCGGCTGCTGCCGCGGGGACCCGACTGCCCCCGCGGGGGCAATTAAAGTTTTACCCAATGTGACCCAAAGTCCAACTGGACGGAAATTAACATTTAAAAAAACCCACAGAGACGGTCAGATAGAAGGAGACTGAGCACAAAGAGGGGAAAAGCAGCTCCGTCACATCACACCTCCACAGCCCGGCCACTAACACACACACACACACACACACACACACACACACCGAAGTGGGCTGCATTACAGAAAAAGGAAGAAAAACTTTCCCCCTGAGACATAAACGCGCTCTGCAAACATGCTCGAACATACTGAAGAAGAAGCGGAAGCCGCGGCTCACTGCGTGGATCGTTACTCTCCGGTTAACGGAGGCTGGATCAGCAGCAGCCAACCTTCCGGAGTCGGTAAACAAACCGGGCCAGACGGTGCAGGCATGCCCGCCGGTGCCTTTCAAAAACAAACAAATAACAATCTAAAAAGGCTGGAAGTGAAGAGCCCCGAAAGTTGACATTGGTGTGAATTACGCACCGCCTGCCTCTCCGTCCTCCATTCAAACGGACCAACTTCACACTCCAACCCAGCTGGAGAGCCTCCGCTGCTCAGCTCCTCATCACTCCGTTCATACAACCCGGAACATTAGCGCGTCTCTTACACTCTTCGCATTAATTGGCGTTAAGCAGCCTGCAAGAAGTGGAATAAATAGGCGCGTCAGTTCAGCGACACGAGCGGCGGATAAAGAGCCGTGAAGCGGGGGGGACAGCGCGGCTCGGGTTTGTTGCTGCTTCGGTCCGGATGTGCGAGGAGAACCGAGCCGCTTGTATAAACAAAGAACCCGCGCGGACTGTTACTCTCCGGACAATGAGACGCTGTAAACGCAGCCCGTTTCCATGATGCGGTGCCGAGACCCCCCGCTTCAAATCTGGGACATTTTCCATCAAGTGTTTAGAGAAAAAGACGTGAACACCGGCTTTTCTCCTTCTCGTTATGCCCCCCCCCCCCACCCCCACCCGGTGTGTCCCACAGGCTCCGACTTCTCCGAGTCCAAATGAGCGCGAAGCGACGGCGAAAGATTAAAAATAAATATGTAGGTTACAGGCTGGAAAAGCTTTATTCTCGCTGATGGGGAGTGAGAAGCGGCTCCGGTGGAGGTGTGAGCGGCTTACCTTGGCAGAGATATCCGAGCCGGAGTCAACTTTTGTGTCTGCCATTGTTTTAGTTGAATAAAATAAAGGACGGCTGAAATGAAAGGTTGAATAAAGTAAATCCCTCTCCTCGGTTAGTGGATCAATCAGTGTTATATTGTGCCAGTGGCCAATGCTGCTGACGGCCGAGCCTTTAATATAGGCTGGTGGGCGGCGCCCAGAGGAGGTCGGCGGCAGCTGATTGGCTGTTGGCGCCACAGAGGTGTTCTCTTCGCGCGTTGGAGTGGAACAATGGATAGAATTTCTAAACCCGGAGGCCACGCCCCCCTCCTGTCCGCCGCTGCGCCCCCCTCCTGTCCGCCGCTGCAGCCGTCCTTTCCCCACTAGAAACAATAACCACAGCGATGAAACGGACAAAACGGAGCAAATCTTTCACGTTACTTCTTTTCTCCGCTGCGTTCGAGTTTTAAACCGAATTACGCACTAAACATATCGAACAGGCAGCGCGTCGGTTGACGTTGTGTCACGATTTGATTGATTGATGTTCATCTGGTCGAGTCGAGCGGCGACTACGGACCGCTTCTCCCCCCACCCCGAGGCGAACATGGAGGCAAAGTCTTCTTTCAGGGGGGAATGTGGAGGACACGGACAGTGTTGGTGGATTCACGCTTTTAAAAACGTTACTGTCGCCTTTGGAACACCATCAATCAGATCAAAGGCGTAAAGAATGTAAATGTGGAGCACCGCCGCCATGTCTCCTCGCCCCTCCCTCCATGACGCCCATGTTCACTCTCATCTCTATGTGCGCACTTGACGCTCTTGGGCTTTTTTTTTTTTTTTTACATAACAACCCATACATTCGTGCGCCAAGGTCGATGCACGAATACACACATATCATCTCCGTGAATATACAGAGCGCACTGTGAGTGTGGTGCAGTGTGGACAGGCTGGTGCGGGACAGGCTGGTGCGGGACAGTGCTGGCCTCATCTCCTCCATCTCCCCCATTGTTAGAGGAGCCCACGAGAAATGCCCCGTCGTGGGAGGAGGGAGAGAAAAAAGCAGTGCGACATAACAGACATGCGATGAGACAAGTGCGAAAAAATAATTCTGTGCTCATGACACGCATTCTTATGAAACACAAGGGCAAACACGGATTTTTCCTTACCGAGTTTTGTACACATGGCTTTTACAAGCAGAACATGAGAAGGACAAAGCGGCAAAAAGGCAGCCGCCATTGCTCGCTCAGGATGGGGGGATGGGAGCAGAGTGCGGTCCGGTAACAGGCAGCCCACATTCACATTCTGCTCTGGTGACGCACTCGGCCGCGGAGGACGACTCCGATTGGTCGGCTAAGTGGAATGAACGCGGTTTGGGCGCACAGTGAGCGCCGATTGGCTGCCGCTGACGTCCGTCAATTCAAACTGGGCTTCCGTCGGCGCGCTGTAAACTGCGGTTCCGGATTTTGGATCTGGACCGTATGGAGCGTCAGTGTAGAGTTTCACTTCAGGATTTCACATGTTACCTTTTCCCATTTGCTGCCTCTTACCGCCATGATCTCTGAGAGCCTTCACTCACTATGTGAGACTGTTTGGAAAAGCCGAGCTCTTCATGTCTCATTAAGATGTATTATAAAATAATTAACCATGTATCTGTGAGAGCAGAGTAAGTCATCCTTCATCAGAACCAAACTCTGCCTCCCTCTTACCGTGTTTTGAGTGTGTGATACATTCACACACAAATTAACACGTTTATTTTAAATTGCCGACATGCGGATTAAAATGTCATGACTTGTAATGTGTGGTGCTGCAACCAGGAGACATGAAAGAAATTCTGAAGGTTTGACTTTTTAATTGGAGTTGGTCTTCTAAGGCCGTTCACTCAACCCGTCTCCTCCCAGGTAGCCAAAGAAACGTTTTCCACTGCAGAACTGTAAAATATTCTGGGTTCTACTTTTGTTTCCACTGTTCAAAGGCCGCTTTGCCTGGAACTACCAGGTGTTTCCACGCCTGGTTCGGCTCTGCTCGACTCACTTTTGCTCCCAGGCATCTATTTGTTTCCCTCTGCAGATAGTACCCATCAGTATAGAACATATATTCTCAGCTATTATCGCTGTCGTGAAATCATTGTGAAATCATCTTCGACGTGGCCCTCGCTGAATCCATTCAACGGCAACCAAACAGGAACGTCTGCAGTTGTTTGGCGTACTGTCCGGGATAGACACATTTTAAAATCTGGGTGGAGTGAATAAAACATTGCAGTTGCTATTGAAGCTAGCTATTTAAACATTGGGGTTTTGTGCACAATATCCAGCATCGTAGGTCTGTATTAGATCTTTGAAAGGTTTATCTGGAGGGGGTCGAGGAGACAGGTGGTGAGAAGCTAAAACCATTTTGATCAATGTTTCAAGAGATTAACTGGGATTCAACATGTGAATATTGCACTGCAGAATACTGAAGACGTAGTTAGAGACAAAGAACTGATTCTATATCTAATATCCTCAGTTTCTGCAGAACATGAGCTGCTTGTAGTCGACCGTTTCGGGTAAATTCGGGTTGTGTTTATTTTCACTGATTAAGCGAGAGAAACGAACTGATTTGGCAGGGGACAGAGAAGTTCCTGAGTGCAGAATAAATCATCAGTTCTGGGGACCAACACAAATCTACCTCACACGGGCCGCTGGTCGGTGAGGCTGGATTACCAGCTGGGCCGAGCAGTCGGCTGCCTCGGGGTCCCCAGACCCCAAGGACCCCCCTAAAGCCCCAAGTTCAGTGTGTGTCAATTGGTTGTACATAATTTGATTAACTGCAGATTTGTTTATGAATTTACACCATTGAAGTACAATATCAACTAAGACAGGTCGGTGATCATTACTTAATGTCCCGGTCCTGTAGGGCGGCCCCGTGTCAAAACATAGCTTTAAGTTGGAAGTTATTTCAGTTAAACGTGGCGCCAAACAACAAAAGCTTTTGCTCCGGGGCCCCTAATAGGTTAATGTGGCCATGCTGGGCAACGTTTGTTCCTCTCGTGCCAGAGCAGTTCCCCCGGTAAAGATTACATTTAAATATTAGATGACCAAACAGTTCTCTGTCTACACTGATATTTAATGAATAGTGTAGGAAATTAAATACACATTTGGGAGGAAGTATCTGAAAGTAGGATATTAGATTAAACTGGTAAATATAAAAAAAGATTTGGACACTTTTAGGCTGATTTACACCAACCGAGGAAAGATTTCAATAAAATAAAATAAATAAATACATAGTGCTAGAAGCGGCCAAAAAGGTGCACCGCCCTTCAAATGTGATCAAACCTGCAGCGACACATTTAACGCAGCTTTGACTTTATTCAGCTGAAACATTTTCATACTTTAAATAACTTATATTTAAAATCCTGAATATTTTTATATCACTTTGTGTCTTTTATACCTCGTCTTAATGGGGTTTTTATGGCTCATGTAAAGCATTGTGAAATGCAGGTTGTTGCTACACAAACAAACTAAAATGAACTAAATACTCACTTATTTAATCCAAAATGAAAGATTACTGACAGGAGATGATCCATGCAGCCGTCACTGCAACATATCTGAATGAAGACGTCTGAAAGTTAGAACTCAGAATTATCATAAAACTAATTTTTCATGCTCTACCACAGAAACGCTGGCGCTTTTGAATATTAAACCACCAAAACTCAGCGTTAAGTTCATGAATGAAGAGTGTTTAAACTGGAGTTTAAATATTGGGAGCCTCAGATCTGACACTAATCCAGGTTCAGAGTTAATCCAGGCTGGTGCAACTCACCCCGGAGGGGATCAATCTGGTCTACATGAGTAGATAAACAGGAAACGAGACACTTTAAGTCTGTTCTGTTCCTGCAGGTTTATATGCACAGTCCCACTGACTGGCATCCAGCTTCTCACATCATAACTGGGAGCTCACTGAGAGGGAAACCAGCGAGAGACCGAACGAGCCAGAGAGCAGATAAAGTGTTTCTGCTGTCTGAGTAGCCACGTTGCTCCAACATGTTTGAACCTGCTGCAGCGACGCAGTGAAGTGGACGCCTCCAGCAGCCAGAATAAACAACACTAGTTCATCAGTCTGCAGGTATCAGAGTTCAATTTACAATCTTCCACCTGTAGCTGAATATGAAGAAGGCATCAATCTCGTGTTTTTGGACAAAACTGTAGGATTATATTAGGGCTGTAGGATTTGTTAAATGAGGATCTTCACAGATAAATCAGGAGCCAACAAAGGGGCTTCCATCTACACTTACCTGTTGTAGGAAAGGCAGCACATTACATTACAGGTGCTCTAATAAATCAAGAAAACACAGAAAACTCCAATAAAACAATACACAGTGGCCATATGACGTAAACCAAACGGTGTGCCGTGAGACAAATCCCAGTGTGCTGTGGGATTTTGAAACAATTAGGCCTGTTGCATTGAACTGTACAAAAGGTTTTGAATGATATGTAATTTACTTCAGTGATTCCCCGTTTACTGCTCTGCGGGGGTGCTGTGTGTGGCGCAGATTTTTTAAGTTCTCTCCTTACCTTTCCTCCGCTCTGTCTCTGACTGTAGCCCTTCACGAAACAGAGCAGAGGAGAGAATGTAAATACGCAAAGCAACACAGCAGACACTGAAACGTGCACATAAATGAGATAAATAACATAAGCGTTTAGTTTATTTAATAAAAAGAGCACCTGTTCAATGTGAAAAGGGATGTGAAAATGTGGGTTCCGTTGGGAGGGGGGAACACTGTACCTTTTTGGTACTTTGTCCTACACACTTATTTCATAATATAGAAACAATAGGTCTTATATGCTTTGGCCTAAATATGAATAAAACAATCATTAAAAAAAAGAAATCTGTCAAAGCGAACCCGTTTTAGCCATTTGTGCATGGTGGGAAATATTAGAGTGTGACACATCAAAGGCTCTCTGCTAGTGTGAAGGAGAACAGCTTCTCCTAGGCTAAATACATGTTCACATGTTCATCATATAAATAAATAAAATATATCATATAGGCTATATATTTATAGGCGATAGTTTTTAAGGAAACACTCTGTAGAGAAAGAAGGAAAAATAAATAAGAATATATAATATATAATTATGGAAAAGTGATACCATTTTTAATCCAAAAATGACAGTCTGCTGTGTTTCATTGTAGCAGTTTATCATTCAAATACAGAATTTGTAAGTCTTAGTATATTTAAAGATATTTGTAAACAGATGTTTGCGGGCCATAGAATGAGATGTTTACGGGCCATAGAATCAGGTGTTAGCGGCTTGTAAAAACAGATGTTTGCGGGCCATAGAAACAGGTGTTTGCGGGCCATAGAATGAGATGTTTACGGGCCTTAGAAACAGGTGTTAGCGGCTTGTAAAAACAGATGTTTGCGGGCCATAGAATCAGGTGTTAGCGGCTTGTAAAAACAGATGTTTTTGGGCCATAGAAACAGATGTTTACTGGCCATAGAAACAGGTGTTTGCGGGCCATAGAAACAGGTGTTTACTGGCCATAGAATCAGGTGTTAGCGGCTTGTAAAAACAGATGTTTTTGGGCCATAGAAACAGATGTTTACTGGCCATAGAAACAGGTGTTTGCGGGCCATAGAAACAGGTGTTTGCGGGTCATAGAAACAGATGTTTGCGGGCCATAGAACCAGGTGTTTGCGGGCCATAGAAACAGGTGTTAGCGGCTTGTAAAAACAGATGTTTGCGGGCCATAGAAACAGGTGTTAGCGGCTTGTAAAAACAGATGTTTACCGGCCATAGAAACAGATGTTTATGGGCCATAGAAACAGGTGTTTGCGGGCCATAGAAACAGATGTTTGCGGGTCATAGAAACAGATGTTGCCGGGTCATAGAAATAGATGTTTGCGGCTTGTAAAAACAGGTGTTTATGGGCCATAGAAATAGATGTCTACGGGTCATAGAATCAGGTGTTAGCGGCTTGCAAAAACAGATGTTTATGGGCCATAGAAACAGATGTTTGCGGGCCATAGAATCAGGTGTTGGCGGGCCACAGAATCAGGTGTTTGCGGGCCATAGAACCAGGTGTTTGCGGGTCATAGAAACAGGTGTTAGCGGCTTGTAAAAACAGATGTTTTTGGGCCATAGAAACAGATGTTTACTGGCCATAGAAACAGGTGTTTGCGGGCCATAGAATCAGGTGTTTGCGGGCCATAGAAACAGGTGTTAGCGGCTTGTAAAAACAGATGTTTGCGGGCCATAGAAACAGATGTTTACCAGCCATAGAAACAGATGTTTATGGGCCATAGACACAGGTGTTAGCGGCTTGTAAAAACAGATGTTTATGGGCCATAGAAATAGATGTTTGCGGGCCATAGAACCAGATGTTTGCGGGTCATAGAAACAGATGTTGCCGGGTCATAGAAATAGATGTTTGCGGCTTGTAAAAACAGGTGTTTGCGGGCCATAGAAACAGGTGGTTGCGGGCCATAGAAACAGATGTTTACAGGCCATAGAATCAGGTGTTAGCGGCTTGCAAAAACAGATGTTTATGGGCCATAGAAACAGGTGGTTGCGGGCCATAGAAACAGATATTTACAGGCCATAGAAACAGGTGTTAGTGGCTTGCAAAAACAGATGTTTATGGGCCATAGAAACAGATGTTTGCGGGCCATAGAATCAGGTGTTAGCGGCTTGTAAAAACAGATGTTTACTGGCCATAAAAACAGGTGTTAGCGGCTTGTAAAAACAGATGTTTATGGGCCATAAAAACAGATGTTTGCCGGCCATAGAAACAGATGTTGGCAGCTTGTAAAAACAGATGTTTACTGGCCATAAAAACAGGTGTTAGCGGCTTGTAAAAACAGATGTTTATGGGCCATAAAAACAGGTGTTTGCGGGCCATAGAAACAGGTGTTAGCGGCTTGTAAAAACAGATGTTTGCGGGCCATAGAAACAGATGTTTACCGGCCATAGAAACAGATGTTTATGGGCCATAGACACAGGTGTTAGCGGCTTGTAAAAACAGATGTTTATGGGCCATAGAAATAGATGTTTGCGGGCCATAGAACCAGATGTTTGCGGGTCATAGAAACAGATGTTGCCGGGTCATAGAAATAGATGTTTGCGGCTTGTAAAAACAGGTGTTTGCGGGCCATAGAAACAGGTGGTTGCGGGCCATAGAAACAGATGTTTACAGGCCATAGAATCAGGTGTTAGCGGCTTGCAAAAACAGATGTTTATGGGCCATAGAAACAGGTGGTTGCGGGCCATAGAAACAGATATTTACAGGCCATAGAAACAGGTGTTAGTGGCTTGCAAAAACAGATGTTTATGGGCCATAGAATCAGGTGTTAGCGGCTTGTAAAAACAGATGTTTATGGGCCATAAAAACAGATGTTTGCCGGCCATAGAAACAGATGTTGGCGGCTTGTAAAAACAGGTGTTTGCGGGCCATAGAATCAGGTGTTTGCGGGCCATAGAAACAGATGTTAGTGGCTTGTAAAAACAGGTGTTTGCGGGCCGTAGAATCAGGTGTTTGCGGGCCATAGAATCAGGTGTTTGCGGGCCATAGAAACAGATGTTTGCGGGCCATAGAATCAGGTGTTTACGGGCCATAGAAACAGATGTTTCCGGGCCATAGAAACAGGTGGTAGTGGCTTGTAAAAACAGGTGTTTGCGGGCCATAGAAACAGATGTTTGCGGGCCATAGAATCAGGTGTTTGCGGGCCATAGAATCAGGTGTTAGCGGGCCATAGAATCAGGTGTTTGCGGGCCATAGAAACAGATGTTGGCGGCTTGTAAAATCAGGTGTTTGCGGGCCATAGAATCAGGTGTTTGCGGGCCATAGAAACAGATGTTAGTGGCTTGTAAAAACAGGTGTTTGCGGGCCATAGAAACAGGTGTTAGTGGCTTGTAAAAACAGGTGTTTGCGGGCCGTAGAATCAGGTGTTTGCGGGCCATAGAATCAGGTGTTTGCGGGCCATAGAAACAGATGTTTGCGGGCCATAGAATCAGATGTTTGCGGGCCATAGAATCAGGTGTTTGCGGGCCATAGAATCAGGTGTTAGCGGGCCATAGAATCAGGTGTTTGCGGGCCATAGAAACAGGTGTTTACGGGCCATAGAATCAGATGTTTGCGGGCCATAGAATCAGGTGTTAGCGGGCCATAGAATCAGGTGTTTGCGGGCCATAGAATCAGGTGTTAGCGGGCCATAGAATCAGGTGTTAGCGGGCCATAGAATCAGGTGTTAGCAGGCCATAGAATCAGGTGTTAGCGGGCCATAGAATCAGGTGTTTGCGGGCTATAGAATCAGGTGTTAGCGGGCCATAGAATCAGGTGTTTGCGGGCCATAGAATCAGGTGTTTACGGGCCATAGAATCAGATGTTTGCGGGCCATAGAATCAGGTGTTAGCGGGCCATAGAATCAGGTGTTTACGGGCCATAGAATCAGATGTTTGCGGGCCATAGAATCAGGTGTTAGCGGGCCATAGAATCAGGTGTTTACGGGCCATAGAATCAGGTGTTCGCTCAAATAAACAGGAAACATGCACCCTCTACCATAACAAAAGGTACTGTCCATGGTTCTGACACACTGATACAATTCAGGCTGTCATTCATACAAATATTATACCAGACTAAACATTTAACCCCTAGAAAATGAGAGTTGTGGGGGAATAAACACCAGACAGCAGCAGCAATCTGGACGAGCTGGTGGCAGACGGAGAGTCGCAGTGGTCCAGGTGGGAGATGAGATGAACACCTGAGCCGCCTCCCTGGAGAGGAAAGGTCTCCCACCAGGGAGAGAGGTTTATATTACACCCATATGTTTCAGTGTGACATGTGGTTGTGTTCATTAATGTGGTACACTTTACCTTTATACTACTTATACTATCTATTTATTCATTATTCATGTAACAATAATACTTTTACTTTTAGAAGACGTATGGTATTGCTACTCTTCTCTTTAACTTTGTGTTATGTTTTATTTATTTATTTTCATTTAATTTTACTTTTAGATTTTGAATATCAGTATATCTTTTATTTCATTCATCTTTGTCTTTATATTTATATATCTTTATTTGTATTTATTTGTTCATATTCTAATTTTTAATTGTTTTGTTTAAATAAGTATTTTCCTTTACTTGCCTACTTACTTCTTCTACCTGTTTATACCTGCACACACCACAGTTAACATATATAATAATTGATTTATCTCCTATTGATTTGACAGTTTATTCATTTTATCACTACTGTACACCCCAGTATTTTATTTTATTTTATATATTTCTTATCTTTTTCACTTTTTTTATTTATGTTTTATGTCTTGGATCTTCATTTTTACTTGCGTGTTTTTCTTTTTATACATTTTATACTAGCATTGTTGGAGGGAGCCAGAGAACGAATCATTTCAGGGCTGCTGTAATTGTTGTGCATGAGAAATAAAGACTTAAACTTGTGAAACTTCAAAGTGAAAAGATCTCCTCAACTTATTTTAGTGTTTTTAAGAAGGTGAACAAACAGCACTTTTAATTTCTTGCTGTTTATTTAAAATGTTGCTGCATTCAGAGTAAATACGTAACAGTATTGTTAATCTTCTCTTTTACTCTAAATTGTATTTTTATTATTATTATTGTTATTTAACTCAGTTGTTTATTTGACTTTTGTATTCTTTATACATTCTATAAACTCTCCTCTAGTCCATCCCGCTGTTATAATGTATGTGAGCTCTTTAAGGGCAGTTAATGCAAGTTGAACTTCAAAGGTGCAGGATGTGAAGCAACGGCTTTTCTGACAGCAGATTGAAGATTTTATTTAACTTTAAGAAAGTACATTTCAGCAGCAGGTCAGCTTTTAATAGTCCGTCACTGCATATGGATATATTTTAGTTTATCTTTGTTTTTGGTGTTCTTGTGGAATAAACAGCTCTTTACATCCTGCAAGAAGAGAAGTGGCAAGGAAATATAATTCTATTAATCGCCCTGTCCTGATGTCACCATCACACATTCAGCCGTCTACATCATACACATGTCTGTGTGTGTGTGTGTCTGAGTCTCGATTATCTCGCCAACCCTCCGACCGTTCTACTTCCTGCTTGGCGTGTGTGTTGCTGAGGGCCAGAGAGAAGGCAGTGCCGCGTAAAGTTATTTGGATCGGTGGTTCTGTGTAGAAAACTGCTAGAACTCGGCCCGCCTGGCCGGAATTTGGTTAGCGCCTGCGCTAAACCGTAAAAATGAAAAAAGACGCATCTAAATCCACACAACAGCCACTCTGGGACGCGCACCTGTCTGAGCCATTACGTTACATGGGATAGGAATAAGTGTGTGTGTGTTAAGCACTATGCACGTTTGTCCGTACCGTTATGGTACAGGTGCTCGAAGCGGCCAAAAAGGTGCACCGCCCTTCAAATGTCATCAGACCTGCAGCGACACATTTAACGCGGCTTTGACTTCATTGAGCCGAAACATTTTCATGGCAGCTTCTGCCTCCTGACGCACAGACTTCAGCGCTGCTGCCGTAAGACGCGTGCAGAGACTCACTTTGAACACGAGCTCATCCGGAACGTGCCGCTGCACTTTTAAATATTAAAATATTAAAATATTATTAAATACTTCACATATTCAGTAACGCCGTGCATCAAGCAACATGATTCTAATCCTTCTTTTGACACATGCAAACCTGCAGAGCAGCAATAGGACATAAATAAAACAACAACGATAGAAATGTTCCTCTGTCTCGCTCTTCGTCTTCCTCCTCAGGGTCACGCGACTCGCCCACAGCTTGATTACCTCTCTCTCTCTGCTCTCACTTCTCTGCTTTGGATTAACGCTCTCTCTTTATCGATCAGCCAGTCAAGGACATTATGCCTGATGTGTGACATTACATGGAGGATGGAGGAGTGCACCTCGAGGTGTCTTTGTTTGAGGTGCCAAATACATCGTAGTGCTTTGATAATCTGTCTTTAATAGTCACTTTCTGCAAAATCGATTCATCTTAAATGGAATCGGCAAAAAGGAAACATGCACAAATGTTTTGCATTCCACTTCTTTGGTGACAAATATTATATTTACCAATAATGACCTTTATGGAAGTGATATGTTAAGTTAAGGCTGTAAAGGGCCAGTGTGAAGTATTTAGGTGGTTTTAGCAGAAATGGAATATAATATTCATAACTATGTTTTCATTATTATATAATCCCCTGAAGCTAAGAAGGGTTGTGTTTCCGTTAGCTTAGAACAAGCGCTTTATATCTCCATGGGGAGTGAGTCCATGTTTCTACAGGAGCTCAGAATGGACAAACTCTAAAAAGGGCATTTCAGTTTACCTGAAGGCCACCGTAGTTCTCCGCTAACTTGTAAAACTGCGGTAACGTAGCTCGTAAAGTCAATCAATCAATCAAATCAATCAAAAAACTTTATTGTCATTTCGAGATTATACAATGTACAATTCAAATGAAATTTCGTTGTCCTGGCTTACTGTACAAGTGACTGTAAAATGTAGTAGTAGTGTTACGGTACGGATGGTCTCTGAGGGCGGCGGTCCTGAAAGACATCACGCCGTTACCTCGGTTTTGCACTCGGCGGCTCGTGACTGCTGTCTTGTAAAGGGAGGGGTGAGCGGACGGGTTTCAGCTGGTTGCAATCTTCAACCGCAACCCTAGATGTCGCCAAGAAGGTGAATAAAAGCAAAACAAGAAACTAAAGCAACATAACCACAACAGAAACCGACAAACCCTCCTCACTGTGCCCTTCAAGTCAAACTGAGATCACGTCACCTTTTTGCAGTCAAAAATAATATCCATGTATTTTTCTCATAAATGTCTCAAAGGAAGAAAAAAAGTATTTTGGGGAAATATGAGAAATGCTATTTTTTTTTCTCAGGCGGCTCGAAGAGCAAAAACCTTTCTGTGCTTGATGGAGTGTCGGTGTTACATCGTAGAGATCCAGAGAGAGCCGGGGATACTCGGGTAAGTGCATTTCTGACGCGGTTTTGGTGCATCATGGGAGTTTGGTGTCGTGCAGCAGAGGTGCATCATGGGAGTATGGTGTGGTTCAGCAGAGGTGCATCATGGGAGTTTGGTGTGGTGGTGCAGCAGAGGTGCATCATGGGAGTTTGGTGTGGTGGTGCAGCAGCGGTGC
>NW_021166868.1:98097-110597 GCF_900634415.1 Cottoperca gobio | reverse complement strand
CAGTATCAGTATCAGTATCAGTATCAGTATCAGTATCAGTATCAGTATCAGTATCAGTACGAGTATGAGTATCAGTGCGAGTATCAGTATCAGTACGAGTATGAGTATCAGTACGAGTATCAGTCCGAGTATCAGTACGAGTATCAGTATCAGTACGAGTATCAGTATCAGTATCAGTACGAGTATCAGTACGAGTATGAATGCGAGTATGAATGCGAGTATGAGTATCAGTATCAGTACGAGTATCAGTCCGAGTATGAGTATCAGTACGAGTATCAGTCCGAGTATCAGTCCGAGTATCAGTCCAAGTATCAGTCCGAGTACTAGTACGAGTATCAGTCTGAGTATCAGTCCGAGTATCAGTATGAGTATCAGTATGAGTATCAGTCCAAGTATCAGTCCGAGTACTAGTACGAGTATCAGTCCGAGTATCAGTCCGAGTATCAGTATGAGTATCGGTATCAGTCCGAGTATCAGTCCGAGTATCAGTATCAGTCCGAGTATCAGTCCGAGTATCAGTCCGAGTATCAATCCGAGTATCAATCCGAGTATCAGTATCAGTACGAGTATCAGTACGAGTACCAGTACGAGTATCAGTACGAGTATCAGTCCGAGTATCAGTACGAGTATCAGTATCAGTACGAGTATCAATCCGAGTATCTGTCCGAGTATCATCCGAGTATCAGTATCAGTACGAGTATCAGTACGAGTATCAGTACGAGTATCAGTATCAGTCCGAGTATCAGTATGAGTATCTTTACGAGTATCAGTATTAGTACGAGTATCAGTCCGAGTATCAGTACGAGTATCAGTACGAGTATCAGTACGAGTATCAGTATCAGTACGAGTATCAGTATGAGTATCAGTATCAGTTCGAGTATCAGTACGAGTATCAGTATGAGTATCAGTATCAGTACGAGTATCTTTACGAGTATCAGTACGAGTATCAGTACGAGTATCAGTACGAGTATCAGTATGAGTATCAGTATCTGTTCGACTATCAGTATCAGTACGCGTATCAGTATGAGTATCAGTATCAGTACGAGTATCAGTATCAGTACGAGTATCAGTATGAGTATCAGTATCAGTACGATTATCAGTACGAGTATCAGTATCAGTACGCGTATCAGTACGAGTATTAGTACGAGTTTCAGTATGAGTATCAGTATCAGTCCGAGTATCAGTATGAGTATCTTTACGAGTATCAGTATTAGTACGAGTATCAGTCCGAGTATCAGTACGATTATCAGTACGAGTATCAGTATCAGTACGCGTATCAGTACGAGTATTAGTACGAGTTTCAGTATGAGTATCAGTATCAGTATCAGTACGAGTATCAGTATCAGTACGAGTATCAGTATGAGTATCAGTATGAGTATCAGTATCAGTTCGAGTATCAGTACGAGTATCAGTATGAGTATCAGTATCAGTACGAGTATCAGTATCAGTTCGAGTATCAGTACGAGTATCAGTACGAGTATCAGTATCAGTACGAGTATCAGTATCAGTTCGAGTATCAGTACGAGTATCAGTATCAGTATCAGTACGAGTATCAGTATCAGTTCGAGTATCAGTACGAGTATCAGTATCAGTACGAGTATCAGTATCAGTTCGAGTATCAGTACGAGTATCAGTATCAGTATCAGTACGAGTATCAGTATCAGTTCGAGTATCAGTACGAGTATCAGTATCAGTACGAGTATCAGTATCAGTTCGAGTATCAGTACGAGTATCAGTATCAGTATCAGTACGAGTATCAGTATCAGTTCGAGTATCAGTATCAGTATCAGTATCAGTACGAGTATCAGTATCAGTTCGAGTATCAGTACGAGTATCAGTATCAGTATCAGTACGAGTATCAGTATCAGTTCGAGTATCAGTACGAGTATCAGTATCAGTTCGAGTATCAGTACGAGTATCAGTATCAGTACGAGTATCAGTATCAGTTCGAGTATCAGTACGAGTATCAGTATCAGTATCAGTTCGAGTATCAGTATCTGTACGAGTACAAACATCAGTCGCATTAATATTTAATCTTAATCTCATGTCGCGGTCTCCGGAGGTCAGCGGGTCAAACTGAGGCTCTGACCTCGTTATGATAATGCTGAACTGAGCATGCTCAGTCGGACTGCCTCACACACACACACACACACACACACACACACACACACACACACACACGCACACACACACAGTCAGACAGATGTCCCAGGCTGCAGCCCATTAGCCATGTTTAATTATTGATCCTGCAGCAGGCAGATGGACACACACACACATGATGTCATCAGTCAGTGTGTACTCTCTCTGATAATTTCATTTTGAAGATGCTTGTTCATAATGGCGAGCAAAACATTTTTTTTATATGTGACAAAATATTATAACAAACATGAACTACAGACACTGCAGGTGAATGTGGTCAAATATTTAACTGACAGATGTCAGCAGGAAACTTCTCCATTTCATCACTGACATGAACACAAACATCTTTTGTTTTACAAGTTTTCTGACATGTGATGTTTAAATATCCAACATGTACTTTTACTGCACAGCATGTACTTTTACTGCACTTCATGTACTTTTACTGAACTTCATTTACTTTTACTGCACAGCATGTACTTTTACTGCACTACATGTACTTTTACTGAACTACATGCACTTTTACTGCACTACATGTACTTTTACTACTGACACTTTTACTGCACAGCATGTACTTTTACTACACTACATGCACTTTTACTGCACTTCATGTACTTTTACTGCACTTCATGTACTTTTACTGCACTTCATTTACTTTAACTGCACAGCATGTACTTTTACTGCACTACATGTACTTTTACTGCACTACATGTACTTTTACTACTGACACTTTTACTGCATAGCATGTAGTTTTACTACACTACATGTACTTTTACTGCACTACATGTGCTTTTACTGCACTTCATGTACTTTTACTGCACTACATGTACTTTTACTACTGACACTTTTACTGCACAGCATGTACTTTTACTACACTACATGTACTTTTACTGAACTACAAGCACTTTTACTTTACAGCATGTACTTTTACTACACTACATGCACTTTTACTGCACAGCATGTACTTTTACTGAACTACATGTACTTTTACTGCACTACATGTGCTTTTACTGCACTTCATGTACTTTTACTGCACTACATGTACTTTTACGACTGACACTTTTACTGCACTTCATGTACTTTTACTGCACTTCATGTACTTTTACTGCTGATAGTTTTACTGCACTATATGTACTTTTACTGCACTACATGTACTTTTACTGCTGATAGTTTTACTGCACATATTGTACCGTATTTTTCTACATAATATGAATTATCATTTATATTCATAATAACATGGTATTTGCTTTTGTATTAAATATTATATATATCAAATATCTATTACTATATATGTAGTTTTATATTTATATAAATATAAATATAAATAAATATATATATTTCACATATAGAATTCATGTCATTGTCATTTTAAGGATGTTGCAAGAAATGAAAAGTGAAAACAACAAATTAACATAACGTAATATAGTATGACATGTTTAGCATAAATACTTAACGTATTTTAAAACACACCTGTGTATATAATATATAAAGTTTATAATCATTCGACGTGAGGTGATTTCACTTCCTTCAGGTTCAAAGATGCAGTGATTCCGTTTGTTTCATGTTCAAGTCTCTGCCTCCATCTGCTGGCTGCAACACAAGGAGACATTTATGATTGTTATTATTATTATTATTATTATTATTATTATTATTATTATTATTATTATTATTATTATTATTATTAATAATTACTTGATTCTCTTTTATTTGTTTGAGCAAATATTTTATTTTCCTCAAGTGCCTTAATGCTTATATTTGTTCTGTGCTTTTAACTGCACTAAAAAGTGTGAAATGAATACAAATAAACTATATATATATATATATATATATATATATATATATATATATATATATATATATGTACAATTAAGAAACGTTTGTTTTTATTCCATACGAAAATAAAATCAAAGAAAACACTGTATTCATAACATTTTTATCATAATTAGAATCACTGTCTGATTACTGTATTTCTGAATGTAACATTTATTTTCTGTTTCTATTTTAGCATCAATTTAAACTTTTTAGTTTTTGTTAGTTTGCATGATTAATTTATTCATGTATTGCTGTTTTATCTGCTATAATTATTTTATTTTCATTTTTTTATTATAGATTCTTAATCATTTGCAATTAAAAGTTCCAGAAAATAAAAGAAGATTTATATTTTTTTAATGATGAATATAATTATTTAATGTTTTTTTATAATGATAATAAGGTTTTACTGTGTAGTTACAGTAGTACTACACGAAGAAGTATTAGTACTTTTACTGTATCTGCTGCCCTCTGGTGGCCACACTACGCAAACAGCACATTATTTAAAGTTATTAAACATAATAAAACATTTATATCAAGTTTTAACATTTCACGTCAAAAACTGATAAAATGAAAGTATTTAGTTTTTTAGTAGTACTTAAAGTAAAAGTACTGATTGTGCAGTAAATGTAGTTGAAGTACTTTTACTTTAAGTACTTTAAGTACATTTACTACACAATCAGTTATTTTACTTTAAGTACTTTAACTACATTTACTGTACAATCAGTACTTTACTTTAAGTACTTTAACTACATTTACTGCACAATCAGTACTTTAAGTACTTTAACTACATTTACTACACAATCAGTACTTTACTTTAAGTACTTTAACTACATTTACTGCACAATCAGTACTTTAAGTACTTTAACTACATTTACTACACAATCAGTACTTTACTTTAAGTACTTTAAATACATTTACTACACAATCAGTACTTTTACTTTAAGTACTTTAACTACATTTACTGCACAATCAGTACTTTAAGTACTTTAACTACATTTACTACACAATCAGTTCTTTTACTTTAAGTACTTTAGCTACATTTACTACACAATCAGTACTTTACTTTAAGTACTTTAACTACATGTGCTACACAATCAGTACTTTACTTTAAGTACTTTAACTACATTTACTACACAATCAGTACTTTAAGTACTTTAACTACATTTACTGTACAATCAGAACTTTTACTTTAAGTACTTTAACTACATTTACTGTAGAATCAGTACTTTTACTTTAAGTACTTTAACTACATTTACTACACAATCAGTACTTTACTTTAAGTACTTTAACTACATTTACTGTAGAATCAGTACTTTACTTTAAGTACTTTAACTACATTTACTACACAATCAGTACTTTACTTTAAGTACTTTAACTACATTTACTACACAATCAGTACTTTTACTTTAAGTACTTTAACTACATTTACTACACAATCAGTACTTTTACTTTAAGTACTTTAACTACATTTACTGCACAATCAGTACTTTACATTAAGTACTTTAACTACATTTACTACACAATCAGTACTTTACTCTAAGTACTTTAACTACATTTACTGTACAATCAGTACTTTACTTTAAGTACTTTAACTACATTTACTGCACAATCAGTACTTTAAGTACTTTAACTACATTTACTACACAATCAGTACTTTACTTTAAGTACTTTAAATACATTTACTACACAATCAGTACTTTTACTTTAAGTACTTTAACTACATTTACTGCACAATCAGTACTTTAAGTACTTTAACTACATTTACTACACAATCAGTTCTTTTACTTTAAGTACTTTAGCTACATTTACTACACAATCAGTACTTTACTTTAAGTACTTTAACTACATGTACTACACAATCAGTACTTTACTTTAAGTACTTTAACTACATTTACTACACAATCAGTACTTTAAGTACTTTAACCACATTTACTGTAGAATCAGTACTTTACTTTAAGTACTTTAACTACATTTACTGTAGAATCAGTACTTTACTTTAAGTACTTTAACTACATTTACTACACAATCAGTACTTTACTTTAAGTACTTTAACTACATTTACTACACAATCAGTACTTTTACTTTAAGTACTTTAACTACATTTACTACACAATCAGTACTTTTACTTTAAGTACTTTAACTACATTTACTACACAATCAGTACTTTACTTTAAGTACTTTAACTACATTTACTGCACAATCAGTACTTTACTTTAAGTACTTTAACTACATTTACTACACAATCAGTACTTTACTTTAAGTACTTTAACTACATTTACTGCACCATCAGTACTTTACTTTAAGTACTTTAACTACATTTACTGCACAATCAGTACTTTACTTTAAGTACTTTAACTACATTTACTGTACAATCAGTACTTTTACTTTAAGTACTTTAACTACATTTACTGCACAATCAGTACTTTACTTTAAGTACTTTAACTACATTTACTGCACCATCAGTACTTTTACTTTAAGTACTTTAACTACATTTACTGCACCATCAGTACTTTACTTTAAGTACTTTAACTACATTTACTACACAATCAGTACTTTACTTTAAGTACTTTAACTACATTTACTACACAATCAGTACTTTACTTTAAGTACTTTAACTACATTTACTACACAATCAGTACTTTACTTTAAGTACTTTAACTACATTTACTACACAATCAGTACTTTACTTTAAGTACTTTAACTACAGTTACTACACAATCAGTACTTTACTTTAAGTACTTTAACTACATTTACTGTACAATCAGTACTTTACTTTAAGTACTTTAACTACATTTACTGTACAATCAGTACTTTACTTTAAGTACTTTAACTACATTTACTACACAATCAGTACTTTAACTTTAAGTACTTTAACTACATTTACTGTACAATCAGTACTTTACTTTAAGTACTTTAACTACATTTACTACACAATCAGTACTTTAACTTTAAGTACTTTAACTACATTTACTGTACAATCAGTACTTTACTTTAAGTACTTTAACTACATTTACTGTACAATCAGAGATATTGAGCTTGGACAGATCATTTATCAGAAGGACGGGCACTGTCACAGAAAGCACACGTGACATGCCAGAAGCCACTTTATTCCAGAACAGTGCGACTGGAGGACAGTCCCACATCATGTGAATGAATGTGCCAGGGGCCTTCATAGTGCATAAACTACATGAGGGATCATCTATTATTTTCTCCATACTCCATACTCTGTCGAGCAGTAGGTTATCGTAGGAAGCCTCCAAAAAGAAAGTATACAGTGTGGACACCATACCCCTGTTTTTTCCTTGTACAGTAAACAATTTATAAAGAGGATGAATGGGTAAGGGTTGTTGCCATGGGACACCATGTGCCTTGAGAGCAGATCTGAGCTGCAAATAGAAGAAAAACGAGCTACCTGGCAGATTGAACACGTTCTTCATTTCTTGAAAGGAGCGCAACCCCCTATCATCATAAATGTCACTCAAGTGTTGAATACTGCTGTTGCTCTAATGAGAGGATGAAACAGGTCTCCCACCGATTAGCAGACCTTTATTGTCAAATATAGGAGAAAGCGTGTGCCACTCGCAGGAAATCTTACATAGTGATTGAGCTATGCACCAGATCTGGATGAGATGTGAAAACTATAGGGCCAAAGCGTAGTTGACATTGCTTATTTTTTAAATGGGCAAAAAGGATATCTTGCAGGTTCCACGGTCGTATGATATTTTCTTCTAAATTACGCCAGGAAATGGATGCATTAGGGTTCCGCCAAACCAGTAACGGTCGAAGCACAAATGATCAAAAATACAACTGCCAGACCGCCACCCCCCCCCCCCCCCCCCCTGTATAGTGGATCATTTGAGTCGCGGAAGCTTTGAATTCCAGATAAAGCGTGAAATATGAGAGTGAATTTGTTCCAGTAGTCAACAGGGGGTGAGAGGGGGTGAGAGGGGGTGAGAGGGGGGGTCATCGAGCTGACTAAATGGATCCTGGGTAAAATGTTCATTTTGACTCTAGAGATACGGGCCCGAAGAGAGTTCAGAAGACTAATCCATCTTTCCAGATCTATTTTAATTCTGTTCCATGCTTCTGAGTAATTGCATGTTACAATGCGATTTAAAGATGGGAAAACTTCTATCCCAAGATACTTAAGATGCTGGACGACTGGGACATTGGGTGGAAATTGAAGCATTCTAGCCGTCTCGTTTAGGGGCAAGAGGGCAGATTTAGACCAATTAATAGCAAAGCCAGAGAGACAAACCAAACTCCTCACAAATAGATAATAATTCAGGTATAGATTGAGTCGGACTTTCCATGAAAACCAGAATATCATCTGCGTATAGCGCCACCTGGTGGCGAGTGTCATGAACAGAGATCGGATGTACATTAGGAGATTGCCGTATCATTTGGGCTAGAGGTTCAAGGGAGAGTGCAAAAGGCGCTGGGCTCAGTGGACATCCCTGGCGGGAAGATCTAGATACAGGGAATAGTGCGGAGGATAATTGCCCAGTGAGCACCAGAGCTGAGGGATTACAGTACAGCACCTTGACCATATGTATAAAGCCATTACCAAAACCCATTTTCTCCAGCACAGACCACAGAAAGGACCATTCTAGTCTGTTAAAGGCTTTCATTGCATCAAGAGACAGCAGTGCTGTCAGGTCTTTGTCTACTGAAGCATCCATTATATGGAGAAGACGTATAACATTATCAGCAGCTAGCCTTGACTTTATGAACCCTGTCTGATCACAGTTAATCAATGTTGCCATATAATCCTGAATGCGGCTGGCAAGCACCTTTGCAAAAACTTAGATCTGAATTTAATAAACTTAGTGGGCCTATAACTAGCACAATCTGTCGGGTCCTATCCTTCTTTAAGAGTAAGGAAATCAGGACTATGTTCACTGCCCTTATCTATCGAATACATCATCATGTCCAAAAGTAGTGGACCCAGTTTATCCCAAAATACCACATAAACTCTGGAGGTATCCCATCTAAACCTGGTGATTTGTTTCGTTGCATGTTGCATATTGCATCTTTTAAAATGTTTACTATTATATTAATTTTAATATGAATATTTAATAATATTTCTGATGCATTAATGTATATAATTCAGTTTACTTATTATTATAATAATACATATCAAAATCCTCTATTATTATTTATTATTTTATTACTATTTTAGTTTTTATTATTATTATTGTATATTATATTATATTATAGTTTATTATATTATATTATATTTATTATTATAATAATTATTATTTTATTTTTATTATTTTTGCCAGGTTGTTGGTTTTTGCCGATATTTAAATTCATGACAATCATTTATCTTATTGTATTCTTCTTTTTTAAATATTTTTGTTGCTTCTATTCTATTTCTATATATATATAAATATATATATATATATATATATAATTTTATGTTATATGTTTATTATTTCCCGTTTCTCACTTCACTAGTTTATTAGCAGTTTGTCTGTAATGCACTTTGTTTTCTTTCGTAAATGTATACGATCAATGTCGATATGTAATGTCGATATGTAATACTTCAATTAGGAGTTTAAATCTCACATCAATTTATGACCTTTTTAATCTTTTTTTATCTGATCAAATTTGAGTTTTGTTTCTTATACATTTACGGCTTCATATCTCAGAGAGAACATCCAGGTTATCTCTAATCTCAGAAAGAGAATATTTTAATTTTTTTCACGTAATTATTGATTTTCTTTACAGATTTACAACGTTAATTCTTTCTCCGAAAATGTATGATTTTATAATCTCAAAGAATATTCAAGTTTTTATTGTAAATTTGGGATTTTAATCTCAGAGAATTGCATTTATTTTCTCGCAAATGCAATACTTTATAATCTCAGAGAATATTTGTATTTGTCATTTTTAAATTATGACTTTAATCCCAGAGTATTTCTGAGATTTTTTTTAAATGGATCTTTTTTGCAGCAAACTTGTTAAACTTTACGTGTAATGAACGTTGCGGCCTCTAGAGGGCTCCAGCAGCTCCGTGCACGTCACATCGGCTGCTTACAGATGCATGTGGGGGGCAAAGTACACTGTTACCCATTCAGTGTCATGTAACAGTGGAGGTTTGGTATTCCTGCTGTTTTACCATGCCCCCCCCCCCCCCCCCCCCCCTTTATCTACTGTCGTCTGTTTGTCCCCTAAAAAACATTAAAACAGAACCACCCACCCGGCCCCCACCACCCGACATCAAACACTCCTTGTAGGATGGCCTTTGTGTGTGTGTGTGTGGTGTGTGTTGTGTGTGTGTGTGTGTGTGTGGTGTGGGAGGTGAGGTGTGTGTGGGTGTGGGGGGGGGGTTTGAATGTGTTTCCATACCATAGAAGTAAAGACCTTTTTATCTTCATTGTTTATTCTGGTGTAAAATCTGAGGTGGATTCAGGTGGGGTGATTTGAAAGGGATTTATATCACAGCAGTTAAGGACGAACTGGAGACGTAAAGGAATCCCCAAAAGTGCAATAACCATCATAAACTCGGCTTGCAGTGAGTCCCTGCAGGGAGGTTTTAGAGTATTTTCAAGATAGAAAAGCTGAATTTAACGTTAAACTTAGTAAATGAATCATTTTGAACAGGAAACACTTTTTACATTATAGGTTTAAAGGCAGCTGACTTTTATTTAGTCTGAAATGTGATGTCATGTAGACACATAAACGTGTGTGTGTGTGTGTGTTGTGTGTGTGTGTGTGTGTGTGTGTGTGTTTTCCATTTGACCTTTCCACTCATTCATTTTCAGCAACATGTTAAAGTAAAAAATGTAAAGCGCCGTCTCGTCTGTGTGTGTGTGTGTGTGTATGTGTGTGTGTGTGTGTGTGTGTGTGTGTGTGTGTGTGTGTGAAGGCGGTTGCACGTCTGTAAATGTAAATGCTGCATGTGAATGTGAAGCTGCAGACAAAGACAGAGCTGCTTTTGTTCCATGACAGGAAAAGGCCTCTGAAACTCTGCAGCTCCTGAAATGGCGGCCGGCACACAGCGACGGCTGATCGGGGAGGACAGAAAGCCCGGAGCGGAGCCGCAGCTCAGGACTGGATCTGGATCTGGATCTGGGTTTCACACTTTGACTATAAAAACTCATTCATCATCCTGAAGAGACGCAGATATCCAGTTTTATACATGTTGGGCAGATTCAGCCTGAGCAGCACATAATTTTTCACAGCGTGATGAGTTGACACATCAGCAGGCTCAATGTAACTCAGTACATCTACATGTAAGGGTTTACTGGAGTAGTTCCATCTAATGCAGCTGAATACTTCGACTCTACATCTCAATAAATATTGTTCTTGTTCCAGTTAAACATGTGTCTCCAGATGTTTGTGATGAAATTTCATTTATAAGAAGATTCTCCTTCAGATAAATAAAGTCTGCCTCTTGATCAGCTGGAAGATGCATCAAAGCTGAAACAATTGTAACACACACATTAATGTAACAGGAACATGTAACACACACATTAATGTAACACACACATTAAGTAACAGGAACATGTAACACACACATTAATGTAACACACACCATTAATGTAACAGGAACATGTAACACACACATTAATGTAGCAGGAACATGTAACACACACATTAATGTAACAGGAACATGTAACACACACATTAATGCAACAAGAACATGTAACACACACATTAATGTAACACACACATTAATGTAACACACACATTAATGTAGCAGAAACATGTAACACACACATTAATGTAACAGGAACATGTAACACACACATTAATGTAACAGGAACATGTAACACACACATTAATGTAGCAGGAACCTGTAACACACACATTAATGTAACAGGAACATGTAACACACACATTAATGTAACACACACATTAATGTAACAGGAACATGTAACACACACATTAATGTAACAGGAACATGTAACACACACATTAATGTAGCAGGAACATGTAACACACACATTAATGTAGCAGGAACCTGTAACACACATTAATGTAACAGGAACATGTAACACACATTAATGTAACACACACATTCATGTAGCAGGAACATGTAACACACACATTAATGTAGCAGGAACATGTAACACACATTAATGTAGCAGGAACATGTAACACACACATTAATGTAACACACACATTCATGTAGCAGGAACATGTAACACACATAATGTAACAGGAACATGTAACACACACATTAATGTAACACACACATTAATGTAACAGGAACATGTAACACACATTAATGTAGCAGGAACATGTAACACACACATTAATGTAGCAGGAACATGTAACACACACATTAATGTAACACACACATTCATGTAGCAGGAACATGTAACACACATAAATGTAACAGGAACATGTAACACACACATTAATGTAACACACACATTCATGTAGCAGGAACATGTAACACACACATTAATGTAGCAGGAACATGTAACACACACATTAATGTAGCAGGAACATGTAACACACATTAATGTAACACACACATTCATGTAGCAGGAACATGTAACACACACATTAATGTAGCAGGAACATGTAACACACAC
>NW_021166868.1:73120-98072 GCF_900634415.1 Cottoperca gobio | reverse complement strand
GTTACTTTTTATCATTAGTAGAATTCTTGCAAGCCGTGCAGCTGTTGTTACATAAAAAAGGTTCAAACTTCCTGCAAATATGTTTAAATCTCACTGAACTCAAGTTATTCTTTATTCTGCAGATTAAACTCATTTATATAGAAAAAGTGTGATATTTGTAATGTTTTAAATACACAGTATAGCTTGTTTTCTGTATCTACAAGATACAATATGTTAGTAAACTTAATCTAATAGATGGAAAATCTGTTTTTAAAACAATGTATGTAACTTTAAAAAATGTATTAAATAATAACTTTATTTTTAATTAATGGTTAAATTAACTTTATAACTTTTACAGATACTGAACATGATATTACAATAAATAGAAATCATGCTTACTAATTTAAATATACGATATAAGATTATATAAAATGGCACACACTCTTATTTATATCTTAACAAATTTAATATAGATATAAATATTGTGTAAAAGATTATTTAAATATAACAATAAATATATATTTTGGAAAGTATGTGGTGGTAAATATTATGTATCAGATACAAAATACATTTAATTATAATCATTATAATTATAGGAGATGAGAGGAGATGAGAGGGGATTATATTAAGAGGATAGGATATGGGAGGAGAGGAGAGGAGAGGACGAGGAGATGATAGGAAGAGTATAGAGAGGAAAGGAGATATATGATATTGATTAGATTATATTAGAGGGGAGGATGAGTATATATATTATATGAGATTATATTGTATTATAGTATAGTATATTAGAGATAGTGGAGGAGATGATATGAGATTATAGTGTATTATATTATATTATATTTATTAATTATAGTAATTATATTATATTATAGTATAGTATATGAGATATATTAGAGTATAGGGATTATTTATATAGAGTGTAGTATATTAGATTATGTATATTATATGTATTATATTATATGTATTATATTATATTATATAATTAATTAATCGTATTATCATTATATTATATTATATTATATTATATTATATTATATTGATTATATTATATTGTATTATATTATATTAATTATATTATATTATATTATATTACATTATATTATATTATATTATATTATATTATATTATATTATATTATATTATATATTATATTGTATTATATTATATTATATTATATTGTATTGGAGTTTTTATTCACATTTTAAATATTCAAACATCTCATTGTAATTGTTTATAGAAGTTAAAAGTAATGACATTATTGACATTTAATTTCTGTAGTCCCTGGTTTGAGTAAAGTATATGATGGTAAATATATAACATGTTTTACATATTAATAATGAATAATTATTAAAGTAACCTTATGAATATAATCTGTATTTTATGTGAAGGTAAATATTTAACTTAATATTATATTTATATGAACTCTAATACAGGGAAACAATTTCATATTACAATAACTATATATATAATTTATGAGAACTAATTTCTATACTTCTATATGATATAGGGTGATATATAATGTCCCAAACAGATAATATAAATATAAATATAAATAGTAAATGACCCTTAATCTAATTTAAAATACATATACCAGACATATACAACAGTAAATATGTTTTGTGGTAAATATTATGCATCACATTTAATTATATTATAATATTTAGTTTGATATTATATGTTCATTTCCTCTCAGGGATCAATAGCAGTCTAAATTCACATTTGATATTTCTCAACATTTTATTGTAGTTGTGTATAAAAGTGAAATATTGTTATTAAAAAAAGTTTTGCAATTATTAATTATTTATTAGTGTTTTTAATGGTTAGCATTAAGTATATATGTTATATATGTAATATATATGTTAAATATATAATATGTTGTAAATGTTGTAACCATTGAATAACTATTGTATTAATCAGAATATAAATATGTATTTATTATAATATATATATATATATATATATAGAATATAGAATACAATATCCATTCTATGTAAGTGTCATTATTATATTATATTATATCACTTTGTATTAAATTATATGTGAAGTTCCCGTCAGTGATAAATAAAGTCGTAACTTTTTATATATTATTTTACATGGAAGTCACATTTGATATTATTTCCAAACATATCTTTGTAATTGTGCGTAAAAGTTAAATTCTTATCAAACAAGTTATGAAATGATTAATATATTGATTTGTTGTTTTAGTGGTTAAACTTAATAATATGTTGATAAATAAATAATATGTTATATTTATATTGTAATCATTAAATCGTACATTTTATTTTATGTGAAGGTAAATATGTAATTTCTAATAATGTTTATTAACTTTAATATGAAACACGTTTTCCACTGTATGAAGATACTTATCATCATTATCTTATATAACATTATATTAATAATAATAATGAATGGGACATTATAGTGAATGAACTTTGTACTAAAGTAAAGAGTTGTAGAAGCAGCTGTTGTGTAGACCCGTGATGACGCTCAGTGTGTCTGATCAGCAGGTGAACACAGTGTATGGACTGAACTTTGTGCTGTATTGATGAGGACTTTAGTGATCACAGTCCATGTAGTTTCCAGGATCACACTGAATGCAGTGCAGTGCTGGAAGCTGCTGTTGACTGTGTGAATGTGTGTCAAACTTCAGATGAGCAGGTAGTGAAGCCCGTGGTGAGCGTGTACCCAGCAGCATCCAGAGCCCACCTGGAGGGGAAGAGCTCCCTGCTGTGTCTGGCCTCAGCCATGTTCCCTCCTCTGGTCCAGTTCTCCTGGAGAAGACGAAAGGAGGACGGTCCTCTGGAGGAACTGCCCCCTGCTGAGGGAGAGCAGCTGGAGCTCAGAGAGTCGGGACGCACCGCCGGCATCCTGCTGATCCACCAGCAAGAGAACAGCACATATAAATACCGCTGCTACGTCCGGCACGAGGGGGGCACAGTGGAGGCCCAAGCAGAACAAGGTGATGAAGGCTTGGTGACTGTGTTCAGCAGGGATTCAGCTTCATGTGGAGACGCTGTCAAAGAGAGCAGAGGAGCAGAGGACGGACATCTCACTCCAAACATTTCACTGCTTTTCTGTTTCAGAGGTTCCAGCTCCAGCAGCCTCCTGGCCTCCAGAGAGAGAGCCAGCAGACCTGCCAGCACTGCAGCAAGCTGACTGTAAGATCACCTGCTGCCTCTCCTTCAATGCCAATGTTTCCTTTCTCAGTGCAGCTTTCATTTTCAACGTCCACCTTGAGAGTCACTGTCCTGGCTCCAGACCCAGGAAGCAGCCCAGTCGGCTGGAAGAAATGTCACATTGTACGTTTGTGCAAAACACGGATACGTTGAATGTCGACGTTTCGACAAGCGTGAGACGAGGCTGATATGAAACGTGTTTATGGAACGTGGTTTTTGTTCAGAGACGTTCACCTTCAACGTATCCGTGTTTTGCACAAACGTAAAATGCCAAAAATAAATTGTGGCGACTGGCTTGTTGCAAAGCTTGGTGGGGCGCTGACTTGTTGTATCTAATAAGGACCTTTGAGCTTTCACTGAAACTGTAGACGACCCCTGTCTCCATGTGAAGCTGGTCGTCCCGTCGGGAAACATTACACTGATTAAAATCTGTGTGTGTGTGTGTGTGTGTGTGTGTGTGTGTGTGTGTGTGTGTGTGTGTGTGTGTGTGTGTGTGTGTGTGTGTGTCAGTGTCCTTCCAGTCTCAGTGCAGGGTGAGGCTGCTCTGCCTGCTGTACACAGTGCTGATAGTGAAGAGTCTGGTGTACTGCTGTGGACTCTCTCTGCTGATGATCCTCAGGAACAAGGGAGCGTCCACCAACTGCTCACATGCTGACTGACTGTTTTCTGATCGCCTTTTCTCTCCATCACATCCCATCAATCTCTTTTCTCTCTGTGATCAGTGTTCTCTCATATCAGTGATGACGTGTTGTGGTCGGTTGTAAAATGTATCTTGTTATGCAGGTTACCGTCATCCTAAAACTATAAGTACATATACACATATATATTTGCAGTTACTAAGTATACATTCTGTGTTTATGTGTTTATTTCCACCTTTACTTGTGACTTGTAGACTTATAGAAAGATGAATCTTTAGCTGGTAGATGTTTTATTGTGTTTAGTATCTTTCATATTCTTCTGTTTGTCTTTAATACCTTGTGCAGAGTGCGGCAGGTTTGTCAAATGCTCAATAAAGCTAAAAATCACAGTGTTTGTGTGTCTGTATTATGGATTTCAGTTTGGCTTCACAGCAAATAATCAGAAACAGAATCCACTTCGTTGGCCGTGTATGTTGACGCCTACAAGTAATCTGTGTGTGGTTGTAAGTAGCTCTGAATATACTTATTATTACTATATAAACATTCAGCTAAACAAGGACAAGATAAGTAAATATATCCACACAGATATTATATACAGTCGGTGTGTGTGTCTGTTTCACCAGGTTCAGTGCTGACCCCCTTTTATAACTGTGTCAGTGTGGATGTAAAGCTCTACGCTGATGACACTGTTGTTTCCACACATGAACAAACAGCAGCTGCTCTGAAGCTACAACTGCTATAAGATGAAAACACAGCGACTCGCTCAGTCGGGCTGAAGTCTGAACGTTGGTGAAATAATGAGCATCTTTATTTATTCTACAACAATAAAACAGCGCTTCACTATTACAGCTTCATCGAGATGAACGGGACTAATACAGTTACTTATTATACGTAAAGATTCATGTTTATGTAACACAAAGACAGAACCACACGATGTTGTGTTCTGTTGAGGTGATAACATGGACGCTCTAGTTCTGCTGATGTTTTCTTGAGGGGGTGAAACAACAAGAAGACGTGTTTGTCTACATGGTTTGTGTTCTGTCGCTCTGATTGATGATAACACACGTACGACATGTTTATGTAAATATTGTGGTCGAGGAGTCAGCGCTTAAAATCCTCTGGTGGTAATTTAAACACTTTGAGGGCAGACATTTAAACTTCTCTGGAATATTATCTTTTATAGAGAGAAGACATTTATGAGAGGATGGAAGATTTCAGAAACACAATTTAACAATTGTTGTTTCTTCAGTTGCAAAAAGAGAAACTGATAATAAGACAAACAAAAACAAGAGAGTGATTCAAATATTACTTATGATGTAATGTATTATAATATACAGCACAATTATGATATATTACATTATTATATGTAATAGCAACATTTATAATTCATTATGATTAAAGTGGAAAATATGAATAAAACACTGGCAAATATATGTGTGTACTTTTGTTCTTCTTATTATTTTTATTTGCTTTATTCTTTCATATACAATGGATGTTTATGTGGTTTGGTATTTATAACACATGGTTCTTGTGTTGAAGCTTCTGGAATGATTCTTTAACCAGAGGTTGTAACTGTCATTGTGCTATTAATGTGAGAAAGGCTGCAGAGCGGAAACCCACACGGCTGCAGGAAGGAACTGTTGATTCGCTGTCAACTGTTTTTTCTGAGTCCTAATAAGCACTGAGAACAGATTCATATCTGCTGCTGTGCACACTCATGAACTCCTCTCCCTCTCTGCAGCTGTTGGACCTTTCTCCTTTATTCCACTGAGCCCTCCACCCACACAAAGAAGAACTGAGCCCAGAGACCAACACTGCAGACCCACCCGGAGGTCACGTCCACAGACTTTATTTATGGGGACTTTAGCCATCAATGGTGCACTTTACAGTTTACACGTGGTGTTGATGAGCCAACAAGTCCTCGTACAAACATGACAAACAGGTTCTTTGTCCTCCACAACAACACATATGAGTGTTTCCTGATCTGAATGTCTGCTGCGTGTCTGTTAAAGCGTCTGCTTGGAGGACCCTGGTCATGCAAACACATCCTTGTTCAGCTTCAGCAACTCAAAGTGCTTTTTGATCAAATAGTCCAAGAAGTGAGGAGCTCCAGGAGCTAAACTCAGGAACTAGGTCTTCACAAACACTCTCCTCACTCAGCCTCAACACTTCTAGCAGGGAGTCGTAGCTTCGGAGTGATTTAGAAACTTCTCAGGAAGAGAAACTTTGACCTTAGTGAGGAGCTGAGGTCGAGCCGTCGCCAGGTGTGACACATAAAGAGCTGTGATTGGTTGATCAGACAGCAGACACAGAAAAATGCACTCTTAGTGATAATTGGCATTTAATGCACATTGTCCGAATCATAAGCATAATAATAAACTTTATTTAGACGGCACTTTTCAAAAACAAGTTTACAAAGTGCTTCAGACGTAAAAACTGAAAACACAGGCGGTGCAATTACAAATGATAAAAGATCAATGCAGCAGAAACAGAAACATAACAAAGAATAAACATCTTCACTGAGTGGCTCCTGCCCGGCCTTACACACAAAGCAGGAGAACGTTCAATGACACAATAACCAAAAATTGTAAACCATGGATACAATGTAAAACATAGGTACTTGTTCACATTACTGCAGGAAGTTCCATTACGTCATATTTAAAACACGATTTGGGGATTCTGACATTACAAGCTTACATCTTCCTCATATGACATATTCCTGTTTCGTGTGTGTGCGTCTTAAGAGATGGCTCTGCTGTAAAAAGCACAATGTAAATAAAGATAACTCATTTGTTCATTCATCCAGCACATAAACATCTTTCAGTGGACTTTGTAAAGCTCACTGCGCAGCACAGTCGTCCAGCTGCTGTCAATCAATGCAACTCTTATTGTGTTTTGTCGTCACTTCTTTTGCTAATATTTGTTAAACTGAAGACGACTCTCCGCTCTCTCACAGGACTCAGCCTCTCAGGACAAAACTGGAGGCTTCAAAGCCGTCGTAGAGACATCACGGTGACTACGTCCTCTTCTATGAGTCAGTCGATGGTTTTGTGACCTGATGAAACCATCAGCAGGACATTTGGAAACATAAATGTGTGTTATGATGTGACACCAGGGTTAAAGTCAGATTCACAAACAACACGTGGTTAGTTTGAGAGAAAGATCGAGGTTTTGGGTTAAAACAAGTGATAATAAATGTGATTATTGAATAATATCTGGTGGTATTGTTGAACACTTTATATAGTAAATGATCTTTATGTTGTTCCAAGAGTCTGTAAAAGTGCAGCCGTCACTTTAAAGCTGTAGTTCTGTGTTATGTGTTCTGTGCTGCTGCTGTGCAGAATAAAACCTTCACACTGCTGCCCTCTAGTGTCTGCAACAACACACTGTTTCATCCTGTGCTGCTGCTTTCACTGCTACAACTGTTCCTATTAATACCTATATATGTTAGAGCCTCCTGATGTTGTTGTGCTCACTGCTTGTGTTCACTTCTTGTTAGTCTCCGAGGACACTAACTAAGGAGTCCTGGTGTGTCTGCTCCACACACAGTATCTGAGCGGCCAGCAGAGGAGATTAATTTATTATTCCAACAAAGAAACTTTGTTTTATCTCTTTTTCTAAATGATTATTTTTTCACCAACTTCTGTTTCTCTGAACGTGTGCTGCATCGTTTTAGACACATTTTAAATTTAAATTTGATTCAAAGACAAATTAACGATTCATCGTTCTATTGTGTGTGGCTGGTGTAATGATGTGACAGTGATCCTACAGCACTGTTCTCCTGCTCTGGAACATCTTTGCATCAGCTGTAAACCTTTCTACTCCCCCCGTCAGTCGGCCTGCTTCCCATTGGTCGTACTGGTCGGTGTTTACATCCCACTGCAGGCCGACGTGCAGGAGGCACAGCGCATGTTCACGGCCCAGATACTGTGTGTGGAGCAGACACACCAGGACTCCTTAGTTAGTGTCCTCGGAGACTAACAAGAAGTGAACACAAGCAGTGAGCACAACAACATCAGGAGGCTCTAACATATATAGGTATTAATAGGAACAGTTGTAGCAGTGAAAGCAGCAGCACAGGATGAAACAGTGTGTTGTTGCAGACACTAGAGGGCAGCAGTGTGAAGGTTTTATTCTGCACAGCAGCAGCACAGAACACATAACACAGAACTACAGCTTTAAAGTGACGGCTGCACTTTTACAGACTCTTGGAACAACATAAAGATCATTTACTATATAAAGTGTTCAACAATACCACCAGATATTATTCAATAATCACATTTATTATCACTTGTTTTAACCCAAAACCTCGATCTTTCTCTCAAACTAACCACGTGTTGTTTGTGAATCTGACTTTAACCCTGGTGTCACATCATAACACACATTTATGTTTCCAAATGTCCTGCTGATGGTTTCATCAGGTCACAAAACCATCGACTGACTCATAGAAGAGGACGTAGTCACCGTGATGTCTCTACGACGGCTTTGAAGCCTCCAGTTTGGCATTTTGTCCTGAGAGGCTGAGTCTTGTGAGAGAGCGGAGAGTCGTCTTCAGTTTGACATTTTGCCAGAGCAGCTTATTACTCTTCATTAATAGATGAAAATAAGAACAACCCCAGGTTTCTGTTCAGCACTGAGGCTGACAGAGAGCCACAGCTCTACAGAGCCTTCTATTCCTATATCTCTCAGTAGTGACGACTTCATGAGCTTTTTTAACCATAAAATTATAATTAATAGAGACAAAATTAAACTCCTCCTGACCTCAATTGGTAATGACTTAACTTCAACTGCCGGAACCTTAAAAACATCTGTAACTCCTGAAATATATCTAGACTGTTTTACTCCAATCAACCTTAACCAACTAACTTCAACAATCTCATCGTCTAAGCATCAACCTGTCTTTTAGACCCGATTCCAACTAAACTGTTTAAAGAAGTTTTACCCTTAATTAACACCTCGTTATTAAATATGATCAACCTGTCTCTATTATCTGGCTACGTACCAAAATCCTTTAAAGTAGCTGTAATAAAACCACTTCTTAAAAAGCCTAGTCTTGATCCAGAGGTTTTAGCCAACTATAGGCCGATATCTAACCTTCCCTTTCTCGCTAAGATCCTCGAAAAAGCAGTCGCAAAACAGTTGTGTGACTTTTTACATAATAATAGTTTATTTGAGGTTTTTCAATCTGGATTTAGAGTTCATCATAGCACAGAGACGGCACTGGTGAAAGTTACCAATGACCTTCTAATGGCATCAGACAAAGGACTTGTCTCTGTTCTTGTCTTGTTAGACCTCAGTGCTGCTTTCGACACTGTTGATCAGGACATTCTACTACAGAGACTGGAACATTGTGTTGGCATAAAAGGAACCGCACTAAGCTGGTTCAAGTCCTATTTATCTGAGCGATCTCAGTTTGTACTTGTTAACGATAAATCCTCCATGACAGCCAAAGTCAGTCTTGGAGTTCCGCAGGGTTCTGTACTTGGACCGATTCTATTCACCTTATATATGCTTCCTTTGGGCAATATTATAAGGAACCACTCTACAAACTGTCATTGTTATGCGGATGATACCCAATTATATCTATCAATTAAACCAGATGAAACCAATCAATTTGCTAAACTTCAAGCCTTAAGGACATAAAAACTTGGATGTTCTGCAACCTTTTGATGTTAAACACAGACAAAACTGAAGTTATTATACTTGGCCCTAAACGCCTCCGAAACGCATTTTCTAATGACATAGAAGCTCTGGATGGCATTAATTTGGCCTCCAGCACCACTGTAAGGAATCTTGGCGTCATCTTTGATCAGGATCTGTCTTTTAACTCCCACATAAAACAAATCTCAAGGACTGCCTTCTTTCATCTACGTAACATTGCAAAAATAAGACACATCCTCAAAATGATGCAGAAAAACTAGTCCATGCATTTGTTACTTCAAGGCTGGATTACTGCAACTCATTGTTATCAGGTTGTCCCAAAAAGTCACTTAAGACTCAGTTGATCCAAAATGCAGCGGCACGTGTATTGACTAAGAACAAGGAAACGGGATCATATTACTCCTGTATTAGCTGCACTGCACTAGCTCCCGGTAACATACAGAATAGAATTCAAAATGCTTCTCCTGAATTACAAATCAATTAATGGTCAGGCTCCAGCATATCTTAAAGATCTCATAGTACCTTATAAACCAACTAGAGCATTGCGCTCCCAGACTGCAGGGTTACTTGTGGTTCCTAGAGTCTCTAAGAGTACAATGGGAGCCAGAGCCTTCAGCTATCAAGCTCCTCTCCAGTGGAACCAGCTTCCAGTTTGTGTTCGGGAGGCAGACACACTCTCCACATTTAAGAGTAGGCTAAAGACTTTCCTTTTTGATAAAGCTTATACTTAGGGCTGGCTCAGGTTTTCCCTGGATCAGCCCCTAGTTATGCTGCTATAGGCTTAGACTGCCGGGGGACACCTCCCTGCTCTCCTCCTTCTCTTCCTCTCTCCTCCCCTCCCTCTCTTCTTCTCCCTCTCTACCTGTATGCATTTATGTAAATGTATGTTACTAACTCATCATCCGGGGCATCATCCCCAGAGTTTCTGTGCCTCTCATGTGGCAGGTTGCCACTGATAAAGTTTACGTCAGGATCATGAATCGTGGCTGCGCCTGCTGACCTGGTCCTGCTGGACACCGGGAAGCCTTATTGACATTTTCCTGGATTCATCCAAACTTTCTCTTTTTCAACACAACATCATTTTCGTCAAATGTTGTATTTGTACTATGTTGTTTATCCTGTACACACGACATCTATTGCACGTCTGTCCATCCTGGGAGAGGGATCCCTCCTCAGTCTCTCCCTGAGGTTTCTTCCATTTTTCCCCCTTTAATTATGGGGTTTCTTTTAGGAAGTTTTTCCTTGTGCGATGCGAGGGTCTAAGGACCGAGGGTCTAAGGACAGAGGGTGTAAACACAGAGGGTCTAAGGACAGAGGGTCTAAGGACAGAGTGTCTAAGAACAGAGTGTCTAAGGACAGAGGGTGTAAAGACAGCGGGTCTAAGGACAGAGGGTCTAAGGACAGAGAGTCTAAGGACAGAGGGTGTAAGGACAGAGGGTCTAAGGACAGAGTGTCTAAGGACAGAGGGTCTAAGGACAGAGGGTCTAAGGACAGAGGGTGTAAGGACAGAGGGTCTAAGGACAGAGGGTCTAAGGACAGAGGGTCTAAGGACAGAGTGTCTTAGGACAGAGGGTGTAAAGACAGAGGGTGTAAGGACAGAGGGTCTAAGGACAGAGGGTGTAAGGACAGAGGGTCTAAGGACAGAGGGTGTAAGGACAGAGGGTCTAAGGACAGAGGGTCTAAGAACAGAGGGTCTAAGGACAGAGGGTCTAAGGACAGAGTGTCTAAGGACAGAGAGTCTAAGGACAGAGGGTCTAAGGACAGAGGGTGTAAGGACAGAGGGTCTAAGAACAGAGGGTCTAAGGACAGAGGGTCTAAGGACAGAGTGTCTAAGGACAGAGAGTCTAAGGACAGAGGGTCTAAGGACAGAGGGTGTAAGGACAGAGTGTCTAAGGACAGAGGGTCTAAGGACAGAGAGTCTAAGGACAGAGGGTCTAAGGACAGAGGGTCTAAGGACAGAGGGTCTAAGGACAGAGAGTCTAAGGACAGAGGGTCTAAGGACAGAGGGTGTAAGGACAGAGGGTCTAAGGACAGAGAGTCTAAGGACAGAGTGTCTAAGGACAGAGTGTCTAAGGACAGAGGGTGTAAGGACAGAGGGTCTAAGGACAGAGTGTCTAAGGACAGAGGGTCTAAGGACAGAGGGTCTAAGGACAGAGGGTGTAAGGACAGAGGGTCTAAGGACAGAGGGTCTAAGGACAGAGTGTCTTAGGACAGAGGGTGTAAGGACAGAGGGTCTAAGGACAGAGGGTCTAAGAACAGAGTGTCTAAGGACAGAGAGTCTAAGGACAGAGGGTCTAAGGACAGAGAGTCTAAGGACAGAGGGTCTAAGGACAGAGGGTGTAAGGACAGAGTGTCTAAGGACAGAGGGTCTAAGGACAGAGTGTCTAAGGACAGGGGGTCTAAGGACAGAGAGTCTAAGGACAGAGGGTCTAAGGACAGAGGGTCTAAGGACAGAGTGTCTTAGGACAGAGGGTGTAAAGACAGAGGGTGTAAGGACAGAGGGTCTAAGGACAGAGGGTCTAAGGACAGAGGGTCTAAGGACAGGGGGTCTAAGGACAGAGAGTCTAAGGACAGAGGGTCTAAGGACAGAGGGTCTAAGGACAGGGGGTCTAAGGACAGAGAGTCTAAGGACAGAGGGTCTGAGGACAGAGGGTGTCGTATCCTGTACAGTCTGTAAACACTGAGACAAATGTATAATTTGTGATATTGGGCTGTATAAATACATTTGATGTGATTTTATTTTATTTTGTCCTGAGAGGCTGAGTCCTGTGAGAGAGCGGAGAGTCGTCTTCAGTTTGACAAATATTAGCAAAAGAAGTGGTGACAAAACACAATAAGAGTTGCATTGATTGACAGCAACTGGACGACTGTGTGTAAAATCCTGCTTTTACATGAATGCATAATAAGTAATAATAATCTAATGATATAATTTATAAACGTCACAGCCTGGGACGTTTTTAATAATTTAACAAATGTTCATTATTATACTTAGATACTTTTATTGAAAGAACATTTTTAATGCAGGACTCTTACTACAGAGCATGTTTACAGTGTGGTGTGAGTGTTTTTACTTACGGATGGGAATCCTTCCTCCAACACAAAAAACAACAAAGAAAATCAAAGTAAACAAACAAATAAAGAAACATTTGAATAAAACCTGCAGACTGAAGCAGTGTCTCTGCAGACACCAGAGAGCAGCAAAGTAAAGGTGACAGCAGGACAGAGAGGTGATAATTAATTAAATTAATCTTAATTTTATTGTGTCTTTGTCAACTGATTCTAATTTAAAAGCTTTTTCTGCTTCCGTCATAGAACGTGTAAAATTCAAATGAAGTAAAGGTAAAGTGTACTGAACAAGTGTAGTGTAATAACTGGCTTTATAATTGTGATTTTCAGGGGGTGGACACAATAACAGAGACCGTAGTGACTGAATGACACTTGGTTAAAGAGGATGAATTTGGGAAATTGGGTATACAGAGGTATAGCCGGAACAAGTAGGCGGTGTCATGATTAATATGTTTAACTAGTTAATTAAATGATTCATACATTTGGGTGGATTTTCTTCATTAATATTACTTAATTAGTTTTAATTTAATTTAAAATGTTGTTTTTCTTTAATACATTTCTTCCTTTCATATTTGTTTAATTTGTATGTTATTTTATATTTTATTTTATTGTGTCTTTTTTCGAATTAATATATTTTATCATTTTTTTCCATTTACCTTTTTCTTTTCATCTTTAATTATTTTATTGTATCGTTTCAATATTGTTGTCATTTTTTATTTAATGTTTTTTTTATGTAATTTATTTATGTTTTGCTTTAATATTTATATTTTCTATCGTTTTATTTTATTTTATTTTTTATTTAATATTTTTCCTTTAATATTTATTTTCCATTTTCTTAGTTTTTGATTTAGTTATTTTATTTTTATCACATTTCTTTCTTTTCTTTTTTTCTCTGACCAGAGTTCCCGGAACTTCGTGCATCATTTACTGTTAGCACCGGACCACCCTTTTACATCACTTCAATACACATCCGCGGAGTAAAACAGTTCCCATATTTAACGCATGTTATTGCTGCGTTTGAACGCAAAATGGTCATAAAATTCACACTTACTCACAGGGAAAGTTGAATTATTTCGTAACGCTGCTACTTACACGCTTACGAGTCGTTCAGGTAACTTTGTAGCTCACATTTGCAGCGAAAAGTGCCATGTGTGCGGATGAAGAAAAAGAAGGCAGTATTAAATGTTCAGTTCGCAGTGATTCACATGAGACTCAACGCAGCACGACAGCGGCGCGTGAAGTTTCCAGGTTTCATAGGTCGGGATTGAGAGAGATTTATTTTTACACACGTGGATAAAACACACACTGAAGATTTAACCTTCACTCACTGGAACATCTGGATTTCACTCAGTTTTCACATCTGTTCTGTTTATTCTGGAAGTCATAACGGTGGGTTGGTCTTACCTGTCTCTGCACGGGCAGAATATATTTAACCCTGGTGTCAGTGTGCACCGTGGCCATACAGCTGGTGTCAGTGTGCACCGTGGCCATACAGCTGGTGTCAGTGTGCACCGTGGCCATACAGCTGGTGTCAGTGTGCACCGTGGCCATACAGTGTTTTTGCATAGCTGTTACTTAACACGGTGATTTCATAGTATTAACGTACAGTTGATTGTTTTAACAGTAGAGACTTGCGGCTCAGACTCAGAATAATTGTGCTAAATGTTGTTAGTGGCAGTTCTTTAACAAGTGCTGTTTAGTGTTAGTGTATTACTATCTTATGTTATAGTTTTAACCTATAAACATAATAATCCTAAATGTATTGTTTCTGGAATGAAGTTTTGTGTACTGTTGAATGTACTGCTGACTACTTTAAAATGTTAGTATGGTCACAAGCCTTATTCGGATACCTGTGAGCCTTTAGTTATAGAGAGCTGTTGTATATAGTCTGGCATCTGCACCTCACATAAACACCAAGTCATTTTATTTTGTGCTTTTTGATGGATTTCTACTTGTGAACTTTTTTACATTTCTATGTCGGTCTATTTGGACCACAAAGAAAAAATAACCAAATCAGCAGTTTTTTAAAAGAAGGTTTGTGTGAACGCAAATCCTACATAAACACATGACATTTCTCCAACTGCACTTGAATACCACATAATACACATAATGTTTTTGTAAAATGCAACATAGTCGTTTTTTTGGTATCATTTACATACCAAAGTGAAGAGTAACCTGATGATGAAGACCAGTCTTCAATCAATTAATCAATTAATCAATCAATCAATCAATCAATTAATCAATGTGTCACATGTTATCATATAAGTTTTATATCATGTAAAAGTGAACATCTTTGGGTTATGGACTGACAAAACAAGACATTTATTTTAATATATTTTAATCAGAGAACACATGATTCATATTCACTTTTATGTTTTGGAGGATTAGTTTGATCTTAATTTGAAAAGACTTTCTTCATGGCAGTCCTGTCAGGTGCAACATGTGAACACTAACCCTGTTTTGTCTCGTGCCCTGCAGGCAGCCTGATGCCGCCGGTGCTGACCATGTCCAGAGGGAACTATGATTACGACTATGACACGGTCCAGCCCTACTTCTTGCTGGATGGCGAGGAGGAAGACTTCTACCTGCCGCCGCGCAGCCATCTACTCCCGGGCCCCGGCGAGGACATCTGGAAGAAGTTCGAGCTGCTGCCAACGCCCCCCGTGTCCCCCAGCCGCAGACCCTCCCTGTCCAACGTCCCTCTCTCCGCCGCCGAACACCTGGAGACGGTGTCTGAGCTGCTGGAGGAGGACTGCAACCCCCCCTTCCTCCAGTCCTTCATCATCCAGGACTGCATGTGGAGCAGCAGCTTCGCCGCCGCCACCAAGCTGGAGCAGGCGGTGTCCGAGAGGCTGGCCTCGCTCCGTGCCCGGCGGGACTCCCCCCCCCCTGCCAGCAGCTCTCACACAGGCTCTGCGGTGAACACGGGGGGGCACCTGCAGGACCTCCAGGCTGCAGCGACGGCCTGCATCGACCCCTCTGTGGTGTTTCCGTGCACCCCGCTGAGCGAGAGGAGCGCTGATGGAGCAGCAATGGCGTCAGAACTGTGTCTGGACTCACCGCCTCTCAGCAGCCGTGACTCAGGTGAGGAGCAGGCTTTTATTTTGAAAAGGTTTCAGAGGGAGACTTTAAATCTCATCATGGTCTGTATTACATTACAGGTCATTGAGCAGATGCTCTTATCCAGAGCGACATACAGCTCCCCGGAGCAGCTCCCCGGAGCAGCTCCCCGGAGCAGCTCCCCGGAGCAGCTCCCCGGAGCAGCTCCCCGGAGCAGCTCCCCGGAGCAGCTCCCCGGAGCAGCTCCCCGGAGCAGCTCCCCGGAGCAGCTCCCCGGAGCAGCTCCCCGGAGCAGCTCCCCGGAGCAGCTCCCCGGAGCAGCTCCCCGGAGCAGCTCAGGGGTACACTGGTGGCAGTCTGTTGTTTGGAAGGCGTACCTCTAGACCACTAGGCCATCACCACCCCCTAGTGAGAATAAAGTCTCCAGGGTGGTTTAATATGTTACATACGACACAGAATCATCAACACATTGTGCACTTTTGCTGCAATAACTGTTCTTATTATTATTAGTAGTATTAACTATGTAATTAACTTCATCCCGAGGGAAATTGTTGTGCAATAGTTTCAGTACAAAGTGGGAAGTAAAAACAATAAAGATTATCAGTAAGGTGCACAAAGCAAACTTACACAATGCCATGTAATAAGTGTTAAAGTAGAAGTGCTATTAATCCTTGTTCCTCACTTTGACGTCGCTCTAATGTTCTTCCAAGACTAAAGTTTCCACGTCAAATAAAATGATATTTATTTATATTTATATTTCCTGTAAACTTAATTTCTTTTTACAGTCTGAGATATTTAAATAATTACCAACAACGTTGATTCTGAACATTAAAAACATCAAGTCTTTGTCCCAAACATGAGAAAACATCAAAGAGTCAAATGTAGAACTTTTAAAGCTGGCTTTATGCCGTAATGTGTGTCACACTTTATTACAGGAGCTGATGTTACGCTTCCTAAATTATAAAAGACTCACACAGAGGTACGCAGTGAAGACACTGACCAGTGGGAGCAGTTTCTGTTGTTGGTGTAACGTTTTAGACTCAAACGGTGCACTTACTTATATTTGCTTTATTTTTGCCCAGAAGAAGAACGTGAGGAGAAAGAGGAGGAGGAGGAGGAGGAGGAGGAGGAGGAGGAGGAGGAGGAGGAGGAGGAGGAAGAGGAGGAGGAGGAGGACGTCGACGTGGTGACGGTGGACAGGCGCAGCGTGTCACGGAGGTCACACACCAGCAGTGGACCGGACGCCTCCCCGCTGGTCCTGAAACGTTCTCACATCAACATCCACCAGCACAACTACGCCGCCCCGCAGCCCTCAGCGCCCCCCCGACAGCCTGCCGGGAAACGGGTGAAGTCGGAGAGCAGCCGCAGCTCTCGGCCCGACGCCGGAGAGGATGCCGACAAGCGCAGGACTCACAACGTGCTGGAGAGGCAGCGCAGGAACGAGCTGAAGATGAGCTTCGTGGCTCTGAGGGATGAGCTCCCGGCGCTGGCCAACAACGACAAAGCGGCCAAAGTGGCGATCCTGAAAACAGCCACGGAGTTGATGTTTGAGATGAGAGAGGAGGAGAGGAGGCTGCTGGGGACGAAGGACGCGCTGAGGAAGAGGAGCAGAGAGCTCCAACACAGACTGGAGCGACTGAGGACTTTACATTAACGTTCACTAGTTTCTTTATATCACCAACGTCCGGGCTGCCACGCACATCTTCCATGAACATTATTCATCTTCGCTTTTTATCAGAGCTGCTAATTATCTTTGTTTTCATCAGCGATCAATCTGCAGATTATTTTCTAGATTAATCGTTTGCACAATGAGAAGGATTTTCTCTTTTCTGTTCGTCAACAGAAAGGTAGCGACCAGGCGGTAGATCGTGAGCACGCGTCCAAGACGAAGCTACGATAATGGCGGGCACAGCCGCAAACAAATACAAATCTAGCGAGGAGGCGAAAGACAAAGGTTCTTCCAAAGCGAGGTGGTTCCCCCGCTGGAGAAGGACAAGGGGCAAACCTAATGTTTATTTAATTTTTTATTTAATGTTTACAGCTGATCGCAATCCTCGACACTGTCCCTTTAAGAAATGCAGTTTGGGGGCGTGGCCAGTGAAGTCAGCAGTGTGATGCGGGCGAATCCTTCTCAGCTGATCATGAAGATCAACTATTTAATATTACTCAATATAATAATATAATATCACTAAAGCATTGTTTTGAATTGTTTTATTACTTTTTATATTTTTATATTTCACGAGAGGAAGTTCATGAGAAGTGTTGCATACTCTTCAAAATAAAAGCCCTTCAGACACTGGAGGTTCTGTCGATGTTACAAATGGTTTAAGATTTGTTTGTGTCTTCACTTGGAAATGTCAGATTTAAGGGAAACCAGATTCACGTGAGATGATTCATCTTCACTTAACTCGTTAGTGACATGAGTTAGGAGATGATTCATCTTCACTTAACTCGTTAGTGACATGAGTTAGGAGATGATTCATCTTCTCTTAACTCGTTAGTGACATGAGTTAGGAGATGATTCATCTTCTCTTAACTCGTTAGTGACATGAGTTAAGAGATGATTCATCTTCTCTTAACTCGTTAGTGACATGAGTTAGGAGATGATTCATCTTCACTTAACTCGTTAGTGACATGAGTTAGGAGATGATTCATCTTCTCTTAACTCGTTAGTGACATGAGTTAGGAGATGATTCATCTTCTCTTAACTCGTTAGTGACATGAGTTAAGAGATGATTCATCTTCTCTTAACTCGTTAGTGACATGAGTTAAGAGATGATTCATCTTCTCTTAACTCGTTAGTGACATGAGTTAAGAGATGATTCATCTTCTCTTAACTCGTTAGTGACATGAGTTAAGAGATGATTCATCTTCACTTAACTCGTTAGTGACATGAGTTAAGAGATGATTCATCTTCTCTTAACTCGTTAGTGACATGAGTTAAGAGATGATTCATCTTCTCTTAACTCGTTAGTGACATGAGTTAGGAGATGATTCATCTTCTCTTAACTCGTTAGTGACATGAGTTAGGAGATGATTCATCTTCTCTTAACTCGTTAGTGACACGAGTTAGGAGATGATTCATCTTCTCTTAACTCGTTAGTGACATGAGTTAGGAGATGATGAATCATCTCTTAACTCGTTAGTGACATGAGTTAAGAGATGATTCATCTTCACTTAACTCGTTAGTGACATGAGTTAGGAGATGATTCATCTTCTCTTAACTCGTTAGTGACATGAGTTAGGAGATGATTCATCTTCTCTTAACTCGTTAGTGACATGAGTTAAGAGATGATTCATTCATGACATTGAGGAGGATGTCATGATCAACGGTATCAAACGCTGCAGTTAGATCAAGGAGGATGAGGAGAGATGGAGATCCGGCGTCAGCTGTCATCAGCAGATCGTTGGTGACCCTAACCAGGGCAGTTTCTGTACTGTGGCCAGGGCGAAAACCAGACTGGAACTTTTCAAAGAGGTTATTGAAGTTGAGATGGTCCTGAATCTGAGTGGCAACTACTTTTTCCAGCACCTTGGATAGAAATGGCAGGTTGGAGATGGGTCTGTAGTTGGCAAGGACATCTGGTTCTAAGGTGGGTTTTTGAGGAGTGGTTTGATGACTGCAGTTTTTAAAGGGGATGGAACATGACCAGACTGGAGGGAGGGGTTTATCACTGTAGTGATGAGGGGACTTATGGCACAAATGTTAGATTTGACCAGGGCTGTGGGAAAGGGGTCCAGGGCACAGGTGAAGGGTTTCATCTTTTTGATGATGGCCTCAACCTCTTGCTGCGAGATGTCAGTGAAGCGGCAAAGAGGCTGGGTAGGTCCGGGCTGGGGGTTGACAGTCGGGACTGGCAGAGCAGCGGAGTTGGAGAGGAGAGAGCGGATGGTATCTACTTTATTTCTGAAAAATGCAAGGAAATTGTCACACTGCTCCTCTGTGGTGTCTTGGTGTAAGGGAGTTGCTTGGAGTTGCCAGGGCTATTGTTGATGATGTTGGAGTAGAAAAGTGGCCGTGTGTCTCTGAGGGACTTTGCGTAGGCCTTTTGGTGGTCTCGGTATGCCTGTCTGAACAATGAGTCCTGAAGCCTTGAGGCGCCGCTCGAGGACACGCCCCGCTGTCTTCATCTTCCGCAGCTCGCAGGTGTACCAGGGGGCTGAGCGTGAGAATGTGACTGTTCTGGTTTTGACAGGGGCGTGGAGATCCAGGAGACTGCTCAGAGATTTGTTGTAAAAGTCCACAGATTCATTGACTGATATGAGATTTATAGCGGAGAGATGCTGGAGATCCGAGGTCATGGTGTCCGGGTTGATGTTTTTCAGATTTCTGAAATGGATTTGACGTTTTGGTTTGGTGTAGGGAAGCAGGAGTGGCAGATCCATTGTGATGGCCTTATTACTCTGTTTATTTATTCCAGTATTTATTTTTGCATTTATTTCTCAACATTTGTAGGCTTCACACAAGGTTCCAGGTTAATTACTGGATTAATAAATGGATTGCAATTTATGAAAGGGTTTGTAATTGTTAATGTCCTCTGTTCTTTCAAATCCTTTAAAATGAACCAGCAGCTCTCGGCCTCCAACAGTTTACATTTCTGCACCTGCGTTGTGATGTCTTCATGGCCTGTACTCCCCCCACCCATCCTGCTGAGCCCCCATGGGACACCATGACGGCCCCCCCCCCCCCTCAGTGCGGCTGCTGCAGGGCTTCCTGAGCATCGAGTGGAAAGTGAAACTTTTCGCTCACTTTCCAGCAGTTTCAAGACTTTCTGTGGTTCGAGAGAGAAGCGACTGCACACGACGGATGTTTTCACATATTCAACATAAATCTAATTCAGTCTTCACAGGAAAATTATTTATTATATAATTATGTATTATTTTATAAAAATAGATTTTTCTTGCTCAATGTAAAGCCTCCAGTAAATGCTGCGACAGAATGTAGTGAACGAGGTCACGTCCGATAAAAACAAAGCTCAAAGTAAATAAAGGGAACAAAAGTAATAAGAAACTAAATTTGACCCTTTTTCAAATTCTTGCTAAACTGCTGTTAATAAGACTTCCTGTAAATAAAAGTAAAGACATCCTTAACCACTGGAAGGCTTTTATTTTGAAAAGAATGGAGAAAGGAGCAGATCAAATATAAATATTTAAAATGTAGAAAATATGAAACAAAGGGGATAAAAACTGAAAAGCCTGAAAAGTGTAATAAAATAATAAAAGTGCATCCAACACCCCTTGGGTGGGGGGGGGGCAGGCATTAGTAAAAGGGAGGAGAAATATTTGTATTTATTATTTCATTTTGAGAATAGAAATCAGACTACAAGCGTTATTAGCTATTAGCTCTTATAGTGACATGTCGGCACTAACACTCAGCAAAGTGAATATTAACGAGCGGCTCTCATCACAAACACGATCACATTCAACATTTTAAATACTCTAACACGGTTTATGTTTTGTAGTTATTAGTGCTGTTGAAGGCTTTATGAATACATTTCTCTTTGACTCTCTGCTCTCGCTGCTCTGCATCACTGGGGACAGGTGGAGACAGGTGGAGACAGGTGGAGACTGGTGGAGGCAGGTGGAGACAGGTGGAGACGGGTGGAGGCAGGTGGAGACAGGTGGAGATGGGTGGAGGCAGGTGGAGACAGGTGGAGACGGGTGGAGACGGGTGGAGGCAGGTGGAGACAGGTGGAGATGGGTGGAGACGGGTGGAGGCAGGTGGAGGCAGATGGAGACAGGTGGAGACAGGTGGACAGGTGGAGACAGGTGGACAGGTGGACAGGTGGAGACGGGTGGAGGCAGGTGGAGACAGGTGGAGACGGGTGGAGGCAGGTGGAGACAGGTGGAGGCAGGTGGAGACAGGTGGAGACAGGTGGAGACAGGGGGAGGCAGGTGGAGACAGGTGGAGGCAGGTGGAGACAGGTGGACAGGTGGAGACAGGTGGACAGGTGGACAGGTGGAGGCAGGTGGAGACAGGGGGAGGCAGGTGGGGACAGGTGGAGACAGGTTTGGAATAGGTGGAGACAGGTGGACAGGTGGAGACAGGTGGACAGGTGGAGGCAGGTGGAGACATATGGACAGGTGGAGGCAGGTGGAGACAGGTTTGGAACAGGTGGAGACAGGTGGACAGGTGGGGACAGGTGGAGACAGGTGGAGGCAGGTGGGGACAGGTGGAGACAGGTGGAGGCAGGTGGGGACAGGTGGAGGCAGGTGGGGACAGGTGGAGGCAGGTGGAGACATATGGACAGGTGGAGACAGGTGTAGGCAGGTGGGGACAGGTGTAGGCAGTTGGGGACAGGTGGAGGCAGGTGGAGACATATGGACAGGTGGAGACAGGTGTAGGCAGGTGGGGACAGGTGGAGGCAGGTGGGGACAGGTGGAGGCAGGTGGAAAAGCGTTAAAAAGCTTCTTTAGAAAACGCGTGTAAGTATAATCATGAAAATGTAAAGAATTAAAAATGTTTAATCGTGCATTAAAGCAAAGTTAACTGTTAATAAGGGCATAAAAAGTTTGTATTCATCTAAATAAAGCAACAAAAGAAGTTTAGCAAAGGTTTGACAAAGACATACAGTCATAGGTCGACTTATTAAACGATGAACGAGTTTGTAATGTTACTTTAAAGAATGATAAGAATCCACAAGGCTTTAATTAACGTTCTGAAGTCTTTACGTGTTTTATAATCCAACAGTTACTAACGTCTCATTCACACATTCACATAATAATGTTTATAAGGGCAGTAAAAGCTACTGAGGCTTATTACAAGGACCAATGTATTTGGTATATTATGGGATGTGGAGCTGCAGCAGGTGGAGATGAAAAGAAAACAGTTGTGTTAGTTTCTTTGTAATCTAATCCGACAGCTGCTGTCGGGTTGAAAAGTAAAACTGTGCACCTGACAGATCAAACTGCCCGCTGATAAGGCTTCATGTGCACGCCCTGCTTACCCACAATGCAAAGCGTTATCAGTCAAACAGAGGAGTGGTTTCCTGCTTCCTGCTGGCATCCATCCCTCTGACCAGGAGGAAAGACACTCCTTATATGGGCGGCAAGTCTGTGTGTGTGTGTGTGTGTGTGTGTGTGTGTGTGTGTGTGTGTGTCTGTGTGTGTGTGTGTGTGTGTGTGTGTGTGTGTGTGTGTGTCACACTATCTGAGGAACAAAGCTGATAGTTAAGTTCAGAAACTTATTTTTATTGTGTCCCATATACAGTAAAATATAAGTTGTCACGGCCAAACTATAATAATAAAATAAATATGTAGTTTTAATCCAGTTACACTGCAAGAAGAACCAATAACCACATGTCTTTAATATTGTATTATAATTTTCAACAGGTATAAAATGATATAACACAAAGAGCTACACTTAAAACATATTCTAGTTCTGTCTTTCTTTTATTCACAGTTTGTAATTATTATTATTAGTTAACAATAATATTAATATTAATTATTAATATAATAATAATAATAATAATAATAATAATAATAATAATAATAATAATAAAATAATAATAATAAATAATAATAATAATAATAATAAATTATTATTCACAGACTTCAAGTCATGTAAGCGTGAAAACAGCGACGGTGTGTTTAGGCATCATGTAAAGAATCAGGACAAACGAGTCGTGTTGGAAAGTAACTAAGTACATTTACTCTGTGCTGTACTGTAGTTTTCAGGTACTTGTACTTTACTTGAATATTTCCAGTTCCTGCAGTTTCATATTTGTACTGCTCCACATCTCAGAGGGAAGTATTGAACTTTTTACTGCTTTACATTTATGTGATGACGTTACAGATTCAGATTATTACTATAACATATAATAAACCAATAAATGAAGATGTGTTATTATAGATTAAACTATGCAGCAGTAAACACAGTCAGAGCTCCACCTGCTGCAACATCAGTGATGCAATAATTATCATACAATAATATCTATTACTCTGCATGATGAGTACTTTAGGTATTTTAAGTATATTGTGATGCTTTAGAGTATTTATACACTGCTAGTACTGCTCTCACTGCAGTGTTTTGAACGGCAGAAGGAGGTCATGATGTTGTGAGGTTTATTTTCAACTGCCCGCCTGTGATAATAATATTTGACCCGGTTGGAGTCAGTAAAGTTCGACTTTATCTCGACAGCAGTGGAAAGTTCCTCTCAGACAACATTAGTTTGTCCCTGCAGGCCACCGTCCGCCAGGCAGAGAGAGATTAATGTTGAATTATGTCACGTTTCATTGTGAAATATTCAAATGACATGTTATGTGATGGTTTTACTTCCAAATAAATTCACTTGTCTTCCACATTTCACAGCTAAAAGCTTTTTATTCTGAGTCATTTCATTTTCTGTTTATACGCTGAGGAGGAAGTGAGAAAGGCAAATTAAAAGCATGGTTGTAAATTCTAATTCATATATTTAAACAAACCTTTTATGAGGCAAACATTATTTTTGATGAGTTGCATTGAAGTCGTCTCGATAACTAAATGTGGACTCTCTTCCGCATTCATTTCTCAAAAACATGAAAAAGCTAAGTTTATAATTATGGTAAGAACATAACACTTACAAATGCTTTTAAATGACGAGGAAGTTGGAACAACTTAAACACGTGTTTATGACTTTATTATGGTTCGTCTGTTCGAGTCCTGCTTTGTCTTCTTTATGCTCAACATTAACACTGATGCAATAATGAGAAACACAGCTGCTGTGTGTGTGTGTGTGTGTGTGTGTGAGTGTGTGTGTGTGTGTGTGTGTGTCCTCAGATCCTCTGGTGCGTTATCATGACTAAAAAGTATATAATAAATAATACTTTACGGAGCTTCTGGGAGAAGTCATAGAAGGTTTTGAGTTTACAGACCAGAGGAACCACAGCTCACACACACAGACACACACACACACAGACACACACACACACACACACACACACGCACACACACAGATTCTTTGGAAGTTAGTAATTCCCGGGAAAAACATCTGACAGGAAGTAACACACATTCCATGTGTGTGTGTGTAAATTAAAATGGAAAGTTCTACATCTGTTATCTTAAACCTCAGGCTGACTCAGTGTGTGTGTGTGTGTGTGTGTGTGTGTGTGTGTGTGTGTGTGTGTGTGTGTGTGTGTGTGTGTGTGTGTGTGTGTGTGTGTGTGTGTGGACCTAAATATCTTCAGCTGACTGTAACCTCAGAGTTCCTGAGTCCTGCATCAGATTATTCATAGATCACAAAATGAAACGAGTTAAAAAATAGATTCAGACAATAAAAGAAATGAAGAGGAATAAAGACACAACAGGAACACACACCAGACTGAGTGAAGAGGAATAAAGACACAACAGGAACACACACCAGACTGAGTGAAGAGGAATAAAGACACAACAGG